>NW_007730936.1:86860-121768 GCF_000696425.1 Galeopterus variegatus | reverse complement strand
GGGCCCGAGCCCTCGGGCGGGAGCGCCCCTGCGCTTCCCAAGCGGCGCCCTATCCAGTGCGCCACCGGGCCGGCCCAAATTCTTTTTTTTTTTTTTTAAAGATGACCGGTAAGGGGATCTTAACCCTTGACTTGGTGCTGTCAGCACCACGCTCACCCAGTGAGCTAACTGGCCATCCCTATATGGGATCCGAACCCGTGGACTGGGTGTTATCAGCACCGCACTCTCCCGAGCGAGCCACGGGCTGGCCCCGTATGTGAATTCTAATAAGTGTCTTCTATGGACATTCTATGTGACTACCAGCATGCACTTAACTTCATCAATTTCTACAAAAATCTGTAAATGGGGATAATAAAACCTGCTTTCATAGGACTATTGTGAAAATAAAAAAGTGCATTAGAAATTATAAAATATTAAAATAGTGTAAAGTATCTTTTTACTGATACAAGGTCACATAGGCTGCTTTTGCATATGTTACTAACATTAGTAATATCATGAAACATCTAACAATATTTCTAAACTTATATATTGATAATATCTTGCAACTCCCTTAATAAACAAATTTATCTAAAAAGACTCACGGAGCTAGCTGGTTAGCTCACTTGGTTAAAGCATGGTATTGATAACACCAAGGTCAAGGGTTCAGATTCTCACATCAGCCAGCCACCAAAAATAAAAATAAATAAATAAATAATAAATAAATAAAAAGACTCACAGTTCAGATTTTTAAATCAACACCCATGGTGACTTTTCCCTTATCTTGAATTCCTCTAATATTTATAAGATTAGCATGTCCAAAAGTATTATAGTTTTATAGTATTATTTTTATATTTTGATGTTGCTTTGGAATTTTTAATGCTCATAAGTAAAATTATATATTATCTATACAGATATATTATCTATATATATGCTACATGGATACACATATATAAACCACATATGTAGCAAATACATATACACAGAGAGAGATTTTGGAGAGGATTAAGAAACAGTCTAAATGGCTTAATTTCCTTTTCCTTTACTTCAGTATAAAAAGTTATGTAGTATTTCTCTTTCTGTGCCTGGCTTATTTCACTTAATATAATTTTCTTTAATTATAAGTCCATCCATGTTGCTACAAAAATCAACTATATTGTATATTGATAAATTAAAAATTTTTTAAAGTTTTCTACTCCAAAAAAAAAAAAAAAAAAAAAGTTATGTAGTACCTATTGCGATGGTTTTAAAGTCCTAAAACAAAAATTTCTGAAGGACGGAGTGGTTAAGCAACCTGAGAATTGGATGGGGTCCCGGACCTCCTAGCTTGGGTTTTGGACAGCCCTTGGGAAGATATTCACACAGCTGGTGTGAGGGGAGGGCCATTAGACAGAACTCTGATCCACAGTCCATATGGAAAGACTTCCTACTATTTGTGAGGATTTGCTCTGCTTGGCAGAAAAATCAGAGGGCACAGGACTCTGAGAAGTGACTCTGACCCCCCCCCAAATTCCTGAAGTCTTCACATTAGGATGCCTGCTCCTTTTCCAGACTGCACAGAGGGGCAGAGTGAAGCAACAGTGAAGGCTTCATTCTACCAAGCATATTTGCCTGGAAATATTTTAACAATGCAAAATTTTTACAATTTTTTTTTTAGATCCGATAGAATTACAAACATCAGGATTTAAAAATTTAATGAATCAGAAAAAGACATCTGTTTCATCTCGGCTGAGCTTCAGATCATCATTTGCTTCCCTGTTCTCATTCAGAAAACCCGGAAAGGAGACTTTAAAGCTTCAGTCTCCAGGACAGAAAGGGTGAGTTGAACTCAGGTCATGGGACAGCCTATTAGTTATTCAATATCAGAGGCCAGCAGCCTGTTTTGTGCTCAGAATGTTTAATGTTTGTTCTTAGAACTTCAATTCAGATAGTAACAAAAGAAAGAGGACAACCTTTGTCACTCACACAGTGACAAAGTTGTTAAGAAACCATGAAACTTGGCTCACCTGAAATGCAACTTCTGACCAACAGCAGAGGTCCCTGGTGGTGCACTTGGGAATGATGGGTTAAACATTAGGAAATAGTTCTTGATTTTTTTCCACTGCTCCAAGAGCCATATCAATGCCTTGGCCAGGAAGAAATATTTTAATCCAAACTACTCCCTCTCTGGGGACAATGCATGTCTGTGGTCATAAGGAGAGTTGGGGCATAAAGACTAGATGAGAGTAAATATCAGAGGAGCAAAGAGCGTAGAGAAAAACAAGATTCTTAAAGCAGAAAAATGTATTACTGTCACCAGATGTATTGAGGGCACTCGTTCCAATGTGGTTGCCCAGAATTTAAATATAAGGCGAGGAAGGAGAAGCTTTTGGAGCAGTGGAGGCACAGTTCCAGATGATTCCCGGTGAGGTACTGTATAAATCAGTTCATCGGACTCATTATGTAGTTGGATTGTTTTGTGAAAAACAAGAAAGGCTATGCTGACGTGCACATAAGCTGACTGCTAAATATTTTCGGTATGTCTTCCTGGTTGCAAAGCTTCCCACCCAGTTAAGGTGTTGGCTTGGCACGTGATGTGTTCTGTGTGCCGGCAAACCATTGAGAGTGTTGCAGCACTGAATAAAAGGTGCTGGAGGTCACTGTAGCTGAAAAACAATAGGCAGTGAGCAGCTGGTAGGGCATGTGATGAGGCTCCTGGACCTAGCAGAGCACTGTCCGTCCATCTTGGGTGGATGGAAGGATTTTCAGCTCTCACCTGAGGCTGTTTTTGACTGATGAAATAATGAGGAACTGAACAAAATGTAGATTTATGTGACTGTCTCTACCAGCGTCACTTGCAAGGAAATACTCTTCGAATAGGTGAGTTGCTTTTCTTTGTAAAAATGTTTGAGACACTAGTATTCTCTCACTTGGGGAATTTAAAATTGAGGAGTACTTCCTGCATAGGAAATATTTCTTTTAAGGAGAAATATTTCTTTTAAGAAAGAAACATTCCCAGTGTGTGGTATAGGCTTGTGATGTAATTTGTGTTTTAGATGATTTTCTTCAAGGCAGAGTGTTATATAGTTGAACAATGTAACATTAGTAAACTGGAAAAGTTGAGAAACCTGTTAACTCTATGGGCAAGTTCGTGTTACAATTTACAGAGTGGATTGAAGAAGATAAAAGATCTATAATCTGCATTCTGGGTGTCATGTGCTTTGGTTATAGATCAAAATGAAAAAAAAATTGAAACTCTTGCAAGATTCTGTTTAGTAAATGTTCTTAGATGACTTGCAGCTCTCTTTTTACCAGACAAACTGAAACATATGACATAGCATGCAGGAATGAAACAAATTTCATATGTGCACTTAGCAGTTTTCAGAATTTTTTATCTTTAAATACATTTTACTTTAAAAACATAAGTGGGAATATTTAACACTTATCTTAATGTTATTATTGATATTGATAAATATTTATTAATTCTGCTGGTACAGAATGTAATGAATGCACTGCTTTTTTCTTCCTAAGAGATTTCAGAATATAAAATGTAAAGGCATGTCCTTTTTATTTTTAAAGTTGAATGTGACCTAAATATTTGGATATATATCCCAAACATGGGGGAGGAAGTATTTTTTAAGAGAGGTATTGTGCTATGGCTGGTAACATAAATTGTGTATCATATATGGTGATTTTAAGAAGCTCTTTAATCTCAGGTAGAACCTAACTTTCTTTAGCAGTTTTGCTCTTTCAAAATACAAAATCAACCTTCAAAATACAGACTCTGAATCAGGAGCTCCTACTTGCCTATTAGTACACCGGGAGGGACTGACAAAGGGCCTGGGGAAGCACAGTCATGCAGCAGTCAGGTTTCTACTTGCTGAAGCCATCAAGGGATTGACTTTGTCACAATTGGTGCTTTGGAGAACAGGTCAGCAAAGCAGTTTAATGGATCTTTTGCAAATCAAAGAAAAAGAACCAACCCCTGTATGCAAACGACAGCCTTCTGTTCAGCCCTTTTAAAAAACTTGATTAACAGAGAAATTTCTTTTCCTCTTTTAAGCTTTGGTTTTAACTGAGAAATGACACTGAATAATGGGTAACCCTCCCCAGAAGAAAATGGACCTCATCATTTCTCCAGATATACTTGCTCACTTTAAGGCCCAGCCAATAAGCACATGGCATTTTGAAACTTTGAATTTTCTAATATCAGTGGATAAAAAATCATGGGAACATAGTGACTTCACATTTTTACAAAAAGGCAAAAGCATTTACCATTTGTGCTTCATATATGATTTGTTCCTCCTCCCAAACTTATACAATTCCCAAATTATCCCATTATGATTTTATTTCTATTTGTAAATGATTGACCCCACCCTAACCCCAGGAAAAAAGAAAAGTATTTTCCATTCATGTTTTAATTTATTTGTTGCTAGCCTAGCCAATAAATTCAAGAAAAGTACTACATATATTTCATGTAGCTTTCCCCCAACATTTTCCTGTAAATCGTGTTTCCTCATGTCTTATTATGGGGTATCTAGTGCATGTGACATATGGTACACAAACCCCACCACAGGATTTCAGTAACTCCATCATCTCACAGATTCCTTCCACATAGTTCTAAGTATCCAATAGAGTAAGTCATGAGCTTATACATGCAGTCTTCCTGGCTGCCAAGTAGCATCTACAATTGTTCATTTCTTGTTCCAGACCCCCCATTATCCCAGTGATGCCCTCCACACCATAAATAGGTGATGTGCTTTGCCGCCCTCTGTTCCATGCTCCACAGTACTCCACAAGGGAACCACTCCCTGAAAGGAGCCACCTACCCTCATGTCCACACTCCTCAAAGCTGTGCAACCATATGCTACCAATTCATTATGGCTATTTTAGGGATGTGGGTTTTTCTCCCTATCCTGTGGTAGTCCCAAGGATTAAAGCAAAGTGAAAATACAAGAGAACTAGTTCATAAGGCTCCTGAATAATACTTACAATTAAATGTAAGGCTGGCTGGTTAGCTCACATGGTTAGAGCATGGTGCTGATAACACCAAGGTTGAGGGTTAGGATCCCTGTACCAGCTAGCCACTGAACCCTCCAACCCCACAAAAAAAAAAAAAAACCCAAGAAAATAAACAAATAACAAACGTTAAACCACCGCTTTCCTTCAAGGACCATCACAGTACTTAGGATATAGCTGTGATTGGAATGACAGCTGTTGTCTTGGAGTGAGAGTATGTGTGCCCACCACACTGTTCCTTTAGGGTAATTTTCTTAATTTCAGATGCAAAGATCCACCTAGCTGCTCTTCAGACATGCCCGAATTCGCCTGATCCACAGGGCGTACATGGCTTAGGCAGTCCAGCTGCAACCTCTGTTACGTAAGCAAAAAAGGTCAAATACTATTTTGGAAAGTTAAAATGGCAGATCGTGTTTTTTTCCTGGATTCTGTTTCTCTCTCTCTCTCCCTCTCTCTCCCCCTCACTCCTTCCAAATGTCCTCCTGTGCCCTCTTCCTCTTTCCTAGTTGAGAGCCTGTGTCCGAGCTGGAAGACACAGGAATCTAAGACACCTAGACTGAAGGAGAAATCAGAGCAAGCAAAATCCTTCTTGGAAATGACCCTTTTCTGATCCCAGGTGTATCCAGAGAAAAACAGCAGGGTTGTGGTAGCACAAGGGAGAAGCAAGACAGGGGGAGTGGTTTTGAGTTTCGTCCTGGGTGGCCAGTGGTTCCCAGTTGATCTGGTTGGCCATTATCAGTATCTCATGAAGCAATTTAAAAAGAATGACAGATAATCAGGCCCCAGTCCGTGGTTCTGATTCAGAAGGCCTGAAGTGGGGCACGGGGAGCTTTATTTATTTAATTCTCCAGGATATTCAGATGCTCATTCAGGTTTGGGAACCACTGCAGTGTAGGTTGCTACTTTTCCCGCTATAGCAAGGGCCGTCAAAATTCCTGGTGTGGGTAATAACAGCCAAGATGACAGCTTCCCTTCGGGTTATTTATCAAGCTTTTATCAGAGTCCTACTCTGGATCAGACACTGCGTTTAGTGCTAGAGATAAAATAGTGAAAATAAAGCAAAATTCCTGCCTGGACGACTTTGTAATCTAGTAGGGAATACCAGATTGCTACGGTCGGGCAGGAGGCACATCTCAGAACTCCTAGGAAGTGCTAGTCACATCATGGCCATCATGGATTTGTATATTTATTATGGAAATTTCTGACAAATGACATTAAGGAGTTTTGAGAAAGGTATGCTCTTTAAAACTCACACACTAGTCACATCATGGCCATCATGGATTTGTATATTTATTATGGAAATTTCTGACAAATGACAGTAAGGAGTTTTGAGAAAGGTATGCTCTTTAAAACTCACACAAGGGATACCATGTGGCCTTGCTGCAACCTGAGTAACAGCTGAGTTACTGAGACTGTGCTATAATATTGTGAATGCCATAGTGATGCATGATATTCCTGCCAGGAAAACATATAGGAGGAGTGCTTAATTTAGACTAGAGGATCCAGAAGTCTCCTTGGAAAAGGAGAGCCAATTTTTGAAGGACAAATAGTATTGAGCTAGGCAATTAAGATTGTAGAGTCTGCACCAGGCAAAAGGAATGACACAGCAAAGATGCAGAGACTGGAGAAAGCAGGAATTCATCTAGGTCACTGGAGTTCAGTGACCCAGTATAAAGTGAGGACTGGTAAGAGACAGGGTGGGAGAGGTTGGCAGAGGCCAGAACATAGAGACTTTATACAAGCAATGCAATACAAAGGACTTGATCGTGTAGGCAGTGTGGAGCCCTTGACCACTTTTAAAATAATGCCATTCTTTTCCATGTTTTATATACATATATATATGTATATCAGATAAAATCACCCACAACCCACTGATCTGGACAAACCACTAGCATTTTGGCATATTTCTGTGTGTGTGTGAGTGTGCATGTGGGTATATTTTTTCCATTGATGGTTTTTAAATAGAGAAATGACATAACCAGATTTTCATTTTAAGAAAGATCACTGTAGCTCAGTGGTTTTCAACCAAGGGTGAGCTTGTCCACCAAAGGACATCTAGCAATGTTTGAAAACATTTTTGATTTTCACAGTGGAAGCGGGGATGCTATTGGCATGTAGTGGGCAGAGGCCAGGGATGCTGCTAAATAGACATCCTACCGTACACACAACAGGCCACCATAACAAAGACATGTCAATAGTGCCAGGGCTGAGAAACTGCTCTAGCTGTAGCACAAAAAAATGGATTTGAGGAGGCAAAAGAGGCAGAGAGATCAGGAAAGAGACTATTGAGATAGTGGTGGCCTAAAATATGGTAGAGGCAATGAGCAAGGCAAAGATGGGCAGATTTGTGCAAGATTTAGAGTATAGAAATACGAAAACCTAGTGATTGGATGTGGTGGGTGAGGAAGAAGGAGTGGAGATGACTTGGGAAACTAGGTCTATAATCGTAAACAACATAAGAAGAGCAGATGTGGTGAGGATAAGAATGAATGTATTCATTCATGTAGTCAACAAAAACTGCTCGAAGAAGGCCGTTACAGCACTGTGGGACAAAACAGTCTTGCCTTCACGGGCTTCAGTCTTGTGAGGACAATAAAAAGAAAATAGAGACACAAAGAAGAATAATGCTAGGATGGGGGAGACCCATAGGCAATGGGAGCACGTACGAGGGGTATGGATCTTAGACTAAGCCCAGGTAGGTCTCCTGGAGAAAATGACATTTGTAATGATTCTTCAAGTATGAGATGGTTATCCAGAGGAACAATATGTGCATAGGCTCAGAGGTCTATCAAATTCTCTATGTCAGAAGGGGTATAGGAAGATGAGTTATGAGGCTGGAAAGTATGCAGGGACTAGATCACATAGGGCCTTATGAATACAGAAAAGAATTTCAACTTTCACCTAAGAGCAAAGACACAGAAAAGAATTTCAGCTTTCACCTAAGAGCAAATGGAAGTCTGCAGGGAAGTGGCATGATTCAATTTATACT
Organism: Galeopterus variegatus; assembly: GCF_000696425.1. NCBI lineage: Eukaryota > Metazoa > Chordata > Mammalia > Dermoptera > Cynocephalidae > Galeopterus > Galeopterus variegatus. The sequence goes on along the minus strand of NW_007730936.1, from coordinate 113,805 downwards.
GATCACTCTAGCTAAAGTATAAAGAATGAATTGGATTAGGATAAAACCCATTGACAGACAGGGTGATTAATATTAATAGTTAAAGGGGTATTGCCATAATAAAAGCAAGGGATGATGGATATCTTAACTAGGATAAAGGCAGGGAGATGTAGAGATGTGGATGGATTTGAGGGGGATTTCTGAGTTTGAATCAACAGGATTTGTTGATTGCTTGGCCAGGAAGGTATGGAGATGAAAGGAAGATGTGGAGTCTGTTTTGGACAGGTAGGGTCTGAATTGCCTGTGGCCATCCAGGTGGAGCCCCTCAGTGGTTAAAGTGTGCTCCACCAATACTTGGGGGAAAATCATTCAGGGTTCTGGTTGGAAAAGAATATTCTTGAGCCCTATCCTACTCTGTTGAATGAGAATTCCTGAATGGCATATGCGAAGGTATGGAAAAGAAAATATTTAATGGAGGTGGAATTAACTTGACAAGTCTAGAGTACAGGTACTTGTGGAGGGGAGAAGTGTGGGGAGATGAGGCTCGAAGAGTGAGGTACTGTCTGTGAGACTCACCAGATAAAACAAAAGCCTTGGGTCATGCTAAGATTTGGGATAATTGTAAGACTTTTAGGCAGAGGACTGATGAAGCCAAATTTCCATTTTAGGCAGATCTTTCTGCTGGTGGTATGAAGGGTGGAGAAGAGTCCAGAAGATAAACTGTGAAAGTTTAATATCAGGCAGAATGATTGGAGATGGAGAAGTGGGGATATATGTGATAGATCTCTAAGACCTGGCGTCAATAGGACTCATGAGTAAATGCAGAAGAGGTGGTATCTTCACATCCTTTGATATGGCCAAGTTCAGAGGGCTTTTACCAGCATAGCTTTCATGATACCACTGTTGCTTTTATTCACTCAATAAGTGGATTCTATTCAAATCAGACACATAAATTAACTTGTAGCAGGGTCTAGGAATAAGTGTAGAGACTCTCTGGTCCTCCAAGGTGACTAAGTCCCATACCCTCTTATACCTAAGTCCATGGTGTTACACACGACATGCACATCCTTAGGTGAGTGCATCCTTCCATTCCTGCACACTCTCATATCCAGTCGTGCTCTGTCCCGACTGTGCTCCAGGCATCCTCTGGTCCTTTAGCCGTATCTTCCACCTACCTGCCATTCTCAGAAACCTGCCCACGCTGCTCTCATTCCAAATCAGATGGGTGCCTGGTGAGCTGGTGAGAGTGTTGGGATGTGGGGATACACCGTGAGGGTTGCAGCCCAACAGGGTTCTGGGTCTTTCTTCACAAGCTGGTGTATACTCTTGGCTCCAGGCAAATTGAATCACTTGCCAGTTCCCAACCTTCCTTGCAATGCTCCCATCTCCAAGCTTTTGCTCATGCTGTTTCTCAGCCTCTGGTACTAGTTCAACTGCCATCTTTTCCCTGTCACCTTCCCTGTTCATCCCCAGGAAGTGCTTGCTGGCATTTCTGCATTTTCAGCACATTTTACTTATATCTCTTTGTACTTATCAAGTCTTGGCTTGTATTTTGGCTCATTATGTAGCTAATCTTTTCTATTGTTAAAAGCTCTTAGAGAATGGAATCTCTATCTCGGTCATATTGGTTTCCTACAGAGAGCTCGAAGTAGTACATAGCATATAGGAGAAATACAAGCTCAATAAATGTGTGCAGAAGAGAAGAATAAAAATATAAGCAGTATCTAACTTCTAGATATTATTTGTAGAGCTAGTATTTCAAAGTACTATGAAGAAATTCATGATATTAATTTCAATTTCTGTTTAAAATCTGAGCTAAACTATAAAATACATATGGATATCTTTAAAATATAACATTATTTGGTCTCCCAGGTTTTATGCACAATTTTCATGAACACAAAGCAGCTAGGAGTTTGAATGAAAGTCAGCCGTGCCTTGCTACTTTTGACTGATCCAACCTAGTGTTCTCTTAGTGGAGGAGAAGGCCTGATTTATACAGATCTTTGAGTCATTATGGTCTATTAAATCTCGAACCAGAATAAAGGCAGAGCAAAGACTATGGATTTAAAAGATCAAAATCTGTCTCAGTTTTGGACCTAGGTCTTATAAATTTTTTACCTTCTCACTGAATTTGAGAGAAGCAACATAAATAGTAAAAGCGTACTTGTTCACCTGCAAAATTGTTTCATAATAAGTCAGGCATCTTTATAAAAATAAACATATTGAAGCAATTTTTATAGGGTTTCTTCTTTAAACAACTCTCCTATGGATTATTCAGTCTGGTCCTCACTTAATTATCTTTAAAATAAAAATACACGGAGACAGAAAATCTGTTTCCCATTTGCAAGAAGAGTCAGTGCGCTGTACTGGTTAAGGAGAGAGTCGGACAGCGTTCGCCTGACTCTTAAGCTAAGAGCAGCCACTAACTGTGTGTACCTTGGGCAGTGTATTTTCACTTCTCTGTACCTGCATCTTCTCTCTGTAAAATGGGAGTAGCCATAATATCCATCTCACAGGAGTGATGTATGTAAATGAATTAACATGCACATAGAACATGAGACCAGTGCTTGACACAGAGTCAACACTTAACAAATGTAACTCTTTTTGTTATTAGGTTTCCATGCTGTGCTCAAGTACAAATCCACTATTATGTAATTTGTTCTTGGCCCCCTGAGTGAAAAAGATATATAACATTGATTCTAAACAATCATAGAAAAAGTTTCTGAAATTCTTTTCAGCAATGAACAAACCAAGAAATGTCTTTCTACAGAGCATGAGAAATATATCTCCTCAAGATAACAGCATAGAATGGTAAATGGTCTGTTGATTTTCCTCCTGGTAAAAATTAGGCTTTTCTTCAAAGACATTATTTCAAATTCTTTCCACAGATGCGATGGTCAGGCAGGACCTCCTGCGTCTGTGAGGGGAACCTCGGTGGTAAGTAGCCAGAGAACTAACTGTTACACTCAGAAATTCGAATTTATGTAATGCCAGGTTGGCTACCTATTTAAATAAGATTCCCCTAGGCCTAGCTTTAAATTTACTTTAGAAGCTTAGATTTTTCCTCAAGAGTTCAAAGTTTCCCACTCATGGTTGGTTTCCGGTTGGCTGTGGTACTGGAGTGCTCAGACAGTGGGCTCTGCCAGGGATTATGATCATCGGTTGTATTGAAAGAGAAAACCACTGGTAGATGAAATGCATTTTGCCAGACCAAGTTCACACAAGGGCATTGACCTAGTGTGACCTCCCCCAAAGTCTTAAATTTAAATTTATCACTGTGTTCACACACTTACAAGATTGAGAAGGTTTAAGTTTTCTGTTTATGCTTATTCGTGGTCATAACTTTTGATCTGTGCCTGCCTGTGTCTTTCTGTATAATTCGTGTGGTTTTGGAGATGAAACAAAGGTAGAGTTTTGGAAAGGACCTACGAGTGCAGGAGGAGGGCAGCGGCATTTTTCAATTTATTATGGCCTTAGCACTTTTTTTCTTTTTGTAAAAAGTATGGGGTAGAATTCCATGAGAAGTGCATATAAGCAGAGGTCCTTCAAAAACAAAAATGAGTCTCCTTTCTTCTTCAGAGTAATGTACTTTTTCTGGATAATAACACTGTTTCTCACCTCTGTATGATTTAGCCACAGCCATGACAGCAACACCAACAACTGCTACACTCTCATGGAGAATTTATTATCACCCAGGCACTGGACATAGGTCATTTCATTTAATCCCCCAAGAAAACCTATGAAGTAGGTACTATTAGTTTTCCTGTTTCAAAGATGAAGAAACTGAGGTTTAGAGAATTTAAAGATCATGCTCAAGGTCACAATGGTAAATAGTAGAGTCAGGATTAGAAAACCTGGGTGTCTATAACTCAACAGCCAGAAGTCAATAAACATCTGTAGTTCATCAGCCCCTGTTTGCATATGAACCCCAGTTGTTTGCTACCTTCAGAAACTCTCCTTTAATTGAGCAGTGGACTTAAAATGGCACGTCCTCCACATCCAGCTTTACTCTCTAAGAAGACAGAACCCTGCACCAGGATGCACATGTACTCTCAATTTTCTCAAGAAAAGTGCTCAGACTGACCTCCTGTTTGAGAGCCGTGGGATCTGAAGCAGATAAAGAACATAAAAAGAAATCCAAATGCCTTGAAATTATAAGACAGTAGAGCTAATTTGGAGTTCTTGGGATTTGAAAATCCAGTCTGAAGATTAATAGATATCTTTCTTTGACCTTCCTGATTGTCACTTACGTTTCACCATTTCACTGCTCAGAGCATGTCAATCTAAAAGGGAAGAGGTGGAAAAATAAAAGCCAGTGATTGTTGCTCCCAGTTAACGGCTGTTACAAAAAGTAAGAGAGAGAAAATATCTACTAAAACGAGAGTTCTGTATGATATGTAGTTTCTATCATTTATTCATGGAAGTCCTATCCCTTAGCCCACAGAGAGCTGGAAGCTGACCATTGAGGCCACAGGGATCCTTGCCAAGATGTGAGGTGATGAACTTCCTTCCCATCACTTGGTTGGCAGCCTGGCAGGATTGGCACAAAGGGGAATCCAGAATTTTACGGGAGGTTGTACTACATTATTAGATGACCTTCCACTCAGAAAAGAAGGAAGCTGCTATTTAACTCTGCATAAAATTAAAAGAAATAAAGGGTTTCAGAAAACATAGAATTTTTAGAGCTGGGGAGAAACATAGAGATCATCTAGCCTAGGGTTTCTCTCACCCTCAGCATTATTGACATTTTGGGCTGAATAATTCTCTTCTGGGGGGATGGGAGCTGGCCTTTTTGTATTGTAGGATATTTAGCAGCATCCCTGGTCTCTACGTACTAGATGTCATTACCTCTCCTCCATCCAATTGTGACAATCAAAAATGTCTCCAGACATTGTCAAATGTTCCCTGAGGAACAAGTGGCCTCTGGTTGAGAACCATCTAACAAGTGAGGAATCCAAAGTCAAAGTAGTCACCATCTTTGAGAATAAAGACAAAACTTATGGCCTGGGCCACTCGATCACTCCTTATCTCTGAACAAATTCTTCCAGGGCCTACTGTTAGGTGATACTGTCAGCTCTGCCCCCCTGGATCACACCTCCCATGTGACCACACGGGGCCCATGTGAGATCCCCAAGGCAGGGGCTGTCTAATACCCACCTGTGCATCCCGACTGCTAGCACAACCTCAGCACCCAGGAATTGGATGAAGAAATGAATGGGTGTTGTTAAGCCACGAGGAACATTGGTGGATGTCACCTACTCAGGAAAACAGACACACAACTGACTTTACCACAGCATTTGATAGCATCGATGAGCTTAGGCTTTAGCTCTGACAGCTGTTCTGCAGGTTTGGCTGCCCTAAGAATCTCAAATATTCTAAGGTTACTATGGGACAGAAGGTTTGTTTATCTAGTCATGTCAGAATTGCGGACAATACCGGTAGAGTGAATTGGAGTTGCGTAAAAGTCCTCATTTTTCTCAGCCTATTTTGTGTACCGTGTCTGAGAATGTAACTGAGATCCTGAAAGCCAGCATTTGGAGACTCCAGCGTTTAATCCTGTGGGAAACCTTTCTAGCTTGTTGGGCTGCAAGCATCAGCAGAAGTCCTCAGGAAATTCTCCGGAAAAACCACGAAAGAATAGTAGTAGCTAATAGTAAGGACTTACTAAGTGCTAGACATCATTCTAAGTGTTTTATAACTATTCATTTGATCCTCACAGCAACCCTATGAGGTAGGTGTTGTTGTGGTGGTTGTTCTTTTTATTTTACCAAGAAACGAAGGTACAGAGAGGTTAAGTTACTTGCTCAAAGTCATATAAATATTAATGGGCAGAACCAGGATTTGAACCTATGTAGAGCTCATGGGCTTAACCACTGTGCTGTCCCTGCATTCAACATGCTTTTCTGAGTCCTATATTGTAAATTTTCAGTGTCACAATCTCTGTAATATTCTTTACTAGAAATTTTATATATGTGGATTTCTAAGTTGGTGTATCATAGATCATTTCATAACTGTGCAAAGTATCACGCCACATGCAATGAAGGGTATGGAATGTTTACAACAAGTTTCCTCTCTTCAGAGAGTTTACCGTCTAACTGAAGATATGTACATTAGTAAAATAACAGTAAAAAGCAACATAATGGAAAGAACAGGGTTAAGGATCAGATCATATGAGTGTGAGTAGCTGATGCCACCCTATATTATTCATATGACTTACGTAAGGCACTTACAAGAGACTTAGTTTTCTCATCTGCAAAATGGGAATGATAATCCCTACATAACTCACAAATTTTTTGTAAGGACCCAATGAGAGAGGATATTAAAAAGTATATTGAAAACTGAATAAATGAGTACTTCTGTTCAAATATAAGAAAGTCGGTAAGAAAAGAGTACACAAAAATGTGTTAGAGAAGTCCAGAAGAGGAGAATATTATTGTGCGAAGAGTAGTCTTGGATTTGATATTAATCAATCTCTTATATGCTAACCACCATACTAGGTGCTGGGGATACAAAGAAGAATACTGTGCTTTCTTAGTCATTTCAGAGATTGATCCACGTACAAGGTCCTGATTCAGTTGTCTTTGAATCGTTGGTTTTCTGAATCATGGAGGGGACTGAAATTTGAGGTAGGGAGAAAGGGGAGAAGACTACTGGTAAACTAAAAGTGGGAAGAATGTAAACAGCTTTGAGTATGACATAGCAGGTACATAGCAGAGGTGCATTAAAAAATCCCACCAGAGGGCCGGCCCGGTGGCGCACTGCTACAGTGCGCCACTTGGGAGCGCACTGGCGCTCCCGCCGAGGGTTCAGATCCCACATACAGACCAGCCGCTCACTGGCTGAGCAAGGTGCGGACGCAACACCGAGGGTTGCGATCCCGTTGCCGGTCCCGGTCCGGTGCGGGCGCGACACTGAGGGTTGCGATCCGTTGCCGGTCATGAAAAAAGACAAAAAGGAAAAAAAAAAAAAAAAAGAATACCACCAGAATTAATTCTGCCCAAGAGAGTTAGAGAAAGGCTCACAGAGATGGTGTTATATAAACTGGACTCTATTTTCCAGAAGAAGAAACAGAGAAAGAGCAAAAACCAGAAGCGGAGACATGGGGGCCTAGAAGTACATGACATGACATTTTGGGGAACTGTGCATAGTGAGCTTGGAGCACAGGACATCCATGGAGAGATGGGAGGAAAGGCTTACATCAAAAATTGGAAAAGGAATTTTACACAATTTTGCTGCAAAGTGGTGTTTGAACCTCCCTGTAGGCCAGGGGTGGGAAATAGACTTCACCTTTTATGGCGACTCCATGCATTATTTTGAGGTGAATTCTGAGTTCAAGACTGAGCCCTGTTGAAGATCAGCATCTGTTCTGGGACCTGGAGGGATTTACCTCTTTTCTAGGGTGCTTTCCAGCAGCTCTAAGATCTGTGTTTGGCTTCAGAGAATGCCTACTGCTAGGATATAGTGCACTAATAGCATGTTATATACTGTCGTATATTATATACTAGGATATAGTGCTGCAAAATTTGTTCAGGACTAGGGAGGTGATTCAGCACGGGCTCTGAAATCCAGCAGACTGGGCGTGAACCTCTCCCTCCACCAGTGTGACCTGAGGCAAATGACCGGACCTCTTGAAACCTGAATTTTCTCAAAGTAGGGATAATAGTACCAACCTCATAGTGTCATTAAAATAATGAAATAAAGTAACCCATATAAAGCCCTTACACATTGCCCAGAATAATCAATGTTTAGTTGTTGCTGCTAATAATAATAATAATAATGTTAATAATAATGTTAATATTAATAATAATATCTCACACATAGCTTAAATACAAGTTAGGGGTCTATAAATCAGTGAGCGTTTGATCTTCTTTATATGTGATACTTACCATTGACTAGCAGTGACTTTTTTTTTTTTTAAGATGACCAGTGAGGGGATCTTAACCCTTGACTTGGTGTTCTCAGCACCACACTCTCCCAAGTGAGCCATGGGCCAGCCCTTGCAGTTACTTTTTTTATTTTTTTTTCCTTTTTTGTCTTTTTTCATGACCGGCAACGGATCGCAACCCTCAGTGTCGCGCCCGTACCGGACTGGGACCGGCAACAGGATCGCAACCCTCGGTGTTGCTCCCGCACCGTGCTCAGCCAGTGAGCGGCCGGTCTGTATGTAGGATCCGAACCCTCGGCGGGAGCGCCGCCACACTCCCAAGCGGCGCACTATAGCAGTGTGCCACCGGGCCGGCCCCCTTGCAGTTACTTTTTAAAAACACTTTTATCACTAAAAAAATCCTTGCAGAGTTAAAGTTAAGTATAAGTAAACCCTAGGTGTTTTCTCTTAGCCATGTAATTCACATCTCTATGTGTTGGAATCATCCTGAATATGTTGGGTGAGTAGGGTTGGTCTTGAAGGAGAGGTCTGAGCAGAAATATATAATCAAAGGAAATTATACTCAGATCTCTAGATGGTACTAATTCTTCACATCCTAGAGCATTTCATCTTTTCACATGACCCTACAGTTCATGTACTTTTCATTTCACCGTAAATTTTCATTATAAAGGAATGTGATCCAGGAGGTCACAAGGAATGTTCTCTGATCTACATGGAGGAAATTTGAAGTTTGTTTGGGTGTTAAAATGGTTGAAAGACAGTGATGTTTGGTATTCTCTTTACCAGATATATCTACTCTGCACCAGCCATCAAAACTGCAGATTTGGGAAGAATGTATTTATAAGATCTATTCTTATAATTATTTGTGATTAATTGTTATTATCATAAATGAAGAGTTGGAGACACATTAGGCAGGAAACAAAAGAGAACACCTTGATGTGCTTTAGAATTAACTTTAACTGATCTATTTCTCAAATGACTAGGTTGAGTTTTTATTATCTTCACTTGGTATCTCACTGTAGTTATGTTTTGCTTCTAATGTTTGCTTACTTCTGAATTTCATATTAGTGCATTAAGTTATATCCAATGACTAATAGATTATCATGGGAACATTTCTTCCTTATTAATTAATCTTCTTTGTGAGTAGTCAATTGTGGCTTGCCCATAGAACTGAAAACCACAACTCATTGCAATTAGGAAGGCTTCTGTAAGAAATAACTGACTTAGACTTTGAGAAAGAAAACAGGCAGGAGGGAAAATACTAGATTGTGAGGAATGAAGGGGTAAGAGAACTGGGTATTAGAATTGGACAGACCTGTGATGGAAAAATTGAGAAGTTGGAACTTTGGAAAGGTTAGACATTTGGTCTTAGGCATTAAAGATGGAAATGTAATGTTGAACATCAAATGGAAAGGATTAAGTTGGGGAGGAAAGGGATTCAAGGGGCAAGGACTGGGTAGCAGAATGAGGTGCAAATAAAGAGACTGGAAAGGGAAGTGACTGCCAGCCTTGTTCAGGGATGTGCAGGACGTGTGAAAGTGGAGCCATGAGTGACAGAGCCAGTTTGACAGAGGAAATGCAAATGAAGTTTTGGCACAAGAAAGTAAAGATACGGGAGTGGCTCCCAAGGTTATAAAGACAAATTAAAGCTTGAAAGTAGGGCAGTGATTGTATTTGATGAAATCAAGATAAACATTTGCTAGTTAAAAAATAAAAGGAAAACAACTTTACCTCTGTATCATTCTCCTAAATCCTTTAAAACTTGCAATGGTTTTAAAAACTTCTAAGGTCATACCTTTTGGTGCCTTTGTTCCAGAACTACTAGGATTCTACCATTCTAGGTGACCTCTGAGTAAAAACACTTTTTTTCTAAATCCACCAAGTTCACAAATCTGAAGGTCCATTACAAGCTTCAGCTAATAGGCTCCTGATAGAATAGGTACAGCGTTAGGAAATACAAAATCCCAGCCATTGGAGATGTGGAGACAACACTCCCACTCAGGAAAGGTTGATTTCTTTCCTGTCTGCCAGGAACACTCCTCCCACCCCACAACAGATTTGTATAGAGCTGTGTAAGTTTGTTGGAAACTTTGGCAGAGAGAGGCTCAGTATCTTGCCTAAAGACTCATAGTTGAAAGAATTAGTGTAAGTATGAAGTTCATGATCGGTTCCAAATGGCAAAAACAACAAAACATTGTAAGTTGAGAAATAAATGTTAGGAAAATTGATTTATAGTCCTTAAGTTAGGACTTTTAAGCTTGGGGCATTTTCGTGGGAGCATTTTGTCTGGAGAGGATCCAGAAATAATATTGTATTTTCTACTCTAAAATTAGCAGACAAAAGCATACAGTTCACCTCTGGAAAATCGACCAGTCAACAGTGCATTTGTCTCCAAGCCAGCAGTCATGAAGGAGGGAAGTGGGATTCCTCCTCCATGGGATGCCTCCCTGCTGGAGAATGAGATTTTTCAAGGTAAGTCCATGCGTTAAGTCACTTTCGGAACTCCCAGTACTAAAGAGAAGCAAATAATATTTATAGTTTGTATTGAAGTGCTCAAAACATATCAAACCCTGTACTTTATTTTTGAAGTCTTTTTGTTTACTTTATTTGTAGAGGATGCCAAATATATTATTAATACAAATATTTTAAAATCTTGTGATTAAATATAATCTAAGCAAATATTCTCAGGTCAAAGTGATATATGGAACAGTAATCATGTTTAATATTTAACAAAGGAAATACATCTTTTGGAAATATATCTATAAAGTTTGCTGCACTTACTAGACTTTAATTATTCCTCATTAGGACCTAAATGCATTGTGATAAAATCTAATTGTCATTAAACAATTAACCTTGTACAATAGATAATGATGAAAACTGAAACAGATTCCAAAAGCACCATGTGCACATGTTTCTTATTATTATACAATCGTAGTTCACCTTTACATAGGTTATTCTGTGTGAAAATAAGCCTGGCCAATTGAAAAGTTATCTCTAAAGTCATTCACCAGTTTCACCCTGAGGAACTAAATTCAGTTTGCAAAGGTAATGACATCACCTTGCCCGTGTGTGGGACAGGCGGGGTGGTCAATGAAAGACATTCAGCTGGATGGTCACCCCAGGGACTCCCTTCAGTAAGATGGTGCCTGGCAGAGACCCCAAGGAAAATATATATTTCAAAATGAAGGTTTTGTTTGAAGAGGGGAGCTACTGTTTATGGAACTTTTTTAAAAAATGACATGTCCTCTCAGAAAAAAAAGAAGAGAACCATGCAGAAGTTTTTCTGACATCAGGCATAGTGAGTAAAACAGCATCATTAATTTGGGATTCTAATTGACTATGAATTATTTAAAATCCTGTTATAGTGATGTTAAGAATGGTTACTTCTGGTTAGGATTCCAGGTGGTTTTACCTCTTTTGTTATACCTTCCTGAATTTTCTATTCTAACCATACATTGCTTTTGTAGTCAGAAAAAGACTTTAAGGGAGAGACAAACAAACTTGAAAGGGAGAATGGAGATCAAAGAGATTTTACTATTATTTGTTTGAAAGACAGATTTTCATTCATTACATAGTTTTGTTTTCTTTTTACCCCACCTTATACTTTGGCATTGCTTGATTATTTTATTGTGGGTGTAGAGAATAGATTATTTGGAAGACTAGGGATAAATAAATAGTTTTTCATTAAAACATTGACGGGAAGATTCCCTAAAGAATTCCTTAGTTTACAGATCCTTTATGCTCAAGATTAATTCTTCTGTTGGCTGTACAAACTTAATTGCACCAACTCACAAATAAAATAGAGTAGGGAAAATCCAGAACGAACATCAAAAATGCCTTTAGCATCTGTCCTAACGTAATTGGCATGTCACATGTACATACCATTTGCATGCAGACACTAATATGCCTCACTTTCCCTGTCATTGTCTAGTTAAAATCAGAATTCTAAATGACAAATAATTTAAGATAACAAATGTTAATGCACTATTTATGTAACTCAGAAGGAGAGATTTCTGTAAACCAAAACTTCTTCGGGTCTGGCCAGTTAACTCACTTGGTTAAGAGCATGATGTTGAAAACACCAAGGTCCAGGGTTCAATCCCTCTACCAACCAGCTGCTAAACAAAACAAACAAAAACCTCTTTCAGCAATTTAAATAATGCTATAACTTATTTCCCATGTCAGATTTGATTTTCATTAATGAACATTTCTCCAATAAATACATAATGTATTTGTATTTATTGTACATGAATATGGTGAAATACATCTATTATGAGATAGATGTTAGAGAACTTAAAGAGCCTGAAAGATTATGGTTCTATTTAAATTCTGACAGGATTTTATTGAGAAAAAGATGTCAAATATAATTAAACAAACACAATTTGAAGAAATGCCAACCATATCAATGAAAATATGCTGTGGCTTGTTTGAGGTCACAAAGACTGTGGTCGTAATGAGCATGAACCCTGGGGCTCCACTTGGCCTGGGTCCTTGGTATGACAAGGAGATCACTGGTCCACGACTTGGACACCACTCTCTGACCTTGCTACTGAGATCAAAGTAATCATTGTTTGACAACAGCAACTTCACATCCTTGTAAAACTACAAACTCATATCATAGTGAAGTCATCTTTATAGTTCATAAAGAGTAAAAATGAAAAGTCAGCTTTTAGAGCCCATCAGTTGCATTGCACAGAGTTTACATGCATGGACTCAGGAGACAGACTGCCTGGATTCAAATTCCAGTGCCGTGTGATCCTGGCAATTTACTTAATGTCTTCATGCCTCAGTTTCCTCATTATAAAATGAGAATAGTAGTAGTACCAATCTTGTAAGGTTATGTGAGATAAGTGCCTGACACATAGAAAGTGCTGTATTATAGGAATGCTAATAGGTCTTAATTTTTTCAGGAAAAAAATCTACCATTAGCATATCATTTAATAATAGTGTATAGAACTTTTAATTATACGTATTCCTCAAATCCTTCTAAGTATGTTTATAGATTAGCTGTTTATCTTTTGGTAGTAATGCTGTTTTTAATAGTACAACTGAGAAATCACATGCTATTTACAGACTCATTTCTATTACAAGCCCATAAGGTAAACACAGGTGGAAATACTTTAGAGACTTAGTAGCATGAAAAAAACAGAAAGACATGGGTTAATAATACCCACAGTTGTCTAGTTATTCAATGGTAGAACCAACGTTGTTGGTTGGAGGGAGGGGGGAGAGGGAGGAGGCAGGGAAGTTTCGGTAATGGGCCACAATAATCAACCACATTGTATATCGACAAAATAAAATAAAATTAGAAAAAAAAGAAAACTGTCAATTCTTTGTTAAGTTAAACAAATACATATTCTATGATCCAGCAGTTCTACTCCTAGATATTGAAGAGAAATAAAAGAATACATCCACTCAAAGACTTGTTCATAACAGTTTCATTTATAATACTCCAGAACTGGAAATAACCAAATATTCATCAGTAGGTGTTTGGATAGCAAATTGTGTCATATCTATAAAATGGAATCCTCTTCAGTATTAAAAAGTAATTAACTATAGGTACATACAATGACGTGGATGAATCAGAAACATTATGCTGAGGAAAGATGTCAGACACACAAAAAAGTGCACACTATATGGTTCTATTTATATGAAATCCTAGAAAAGAGAAATGTCACCTTTAGTGATGGAAAACAGTGGTGAATGGGAACTGCCTGGGACAGGGCATGAAAAAAATTTTTAGGGTGATGGAACTAATTATTCTATATCTTGATTGTGGTAGTTGAAAGGAATAGAACTAAACACTTAAAATTACTGTATTTACTTTATGTAAAATATATCTCAATAAAGTTGATTTTTAAAAATCATTAAAAAAAATGGTAGAACCAATACTGCAATTTACATTATTAATTCCCTTTTATTACTAACCAATGTCTTACAAAGGCCTATGTCTTAGAAAAAAACATGATTAAAATTCATTGTTAGAAAAAATATAGCTTTATGTCCTTAAGTCATTAGGTAAGGTTTACTTTGAAAAAGTATGACTTGAAAAAGTATGAAAAAGAAACTTCCATTACAGTCTTGCATAAGTCAGGCTACCTTATATCCAAAATTAATATAATCATTGCATTCATGATAATATGATACAAATTATGTTTCTTGAAGATGGGTGTTTTACAACTCAGATTATTATTTAACTGTAAAATCATATCCAAAAAATTGACTCCTATCTTTCTTTCAGTTTTAGATGATTTGGATAGCAAACTGGCTCAGGAACAATCTGCAAGTTCAGTGAATACCAGAATGCCCCCCACCTATGGATTAAGAACACAGTTCAGTCATTTTTACTCCAGTGGGAACAGACACGATAATCTCACAGGAAGGCACAAAAATAGCTATAATGAAACTTCCAATATGTCTATCTATGACATCCTAAGACCAAGAACTCCTAGGGAAGGTTTTAAAACCTTTTCTCCTAGGACAAAAACAATTTATGATATGTACAAGACAAGGGAGCCCAGAGTCTTAAAAGAAGATGCTGTGCAAAAGAATACTTTTGGTAGTACTTCCCTGTGTTTCGACAGCAGGCGACGATCAACCCCACCAGCCACAAGGCATTTCACAACAAGAAGCTTACATTTTCCAACCGTGACTAAGAGCAAGCATGGTTTTGTGCCGCCACACCACCAGCAGAGCCCAAAGAGAGTTCCTCTATCAGCCATCATATGGAATAGATCAGATTCTTCTACAGATAAGCAGAACCAGGAAGAGTTTCTGAGGGTACCTTCACCAATGGAAATTGACTCTACTGACCAGTATATGTATCCCAGGAGTTTTCAGGAGAACAGAAGAGATGAATTGTACCATTCACAGAATGTTTTCCAAAGCGTTAGTTTAAATGCCCCCATGGATAATGCAATGAGTCCTGACACATTTGAGAACTCAGAGAATATGCCATTCTACCGTAAAGACAACTCATTTGCTAGATCTTTCTTTAGCAATACCTTTGGACGAAGCAGAGAACAGAGATTTGGACAAAATCCTTTTTGGGGCCAACAGGAAGAACATTCCTCCTGGTCTGACTTTCATCAAAGCAGGAAGCCATCCACTTCTTCTGACAGAGACTTTGACATGATTTCCATTGAAACAAATAGTGCATCAGCTGTTCATGGCCATAGTGTTTCTTCTCAGCACTGGGGATCGATTTCTCCTGGTTATGGAGCAGATGTTTCCAAAGTCCAAGAAGAGGCACATCCCTGGCAGTCTGATGTTCAGATGTCCACACTGGAGAGTTTGGAGGTATCAAAAGGTAATGGGAACCAGCTGACTCCTCATTATGGCACACCAAATGTTTGCTCCATGTCTGGTTCAAGTTATCACATCACATCTAGTGGGTTGGAATATCAACAGGACAGTTCTCCTATAGTAGTACATAAAAACAAAGAATTTTACTCATTGGGTATTGCTCAGACTCTAGCATCCTCATTCCAAACTTCCTTTCCCCAAATTCCTGATGACAGAGGGGATTCTCAGAGTCCCAACTTTCAGAATCCCACAGTCACTATGCAGAAAATTATTCCTGATAAGCCTGCCTCTCTTCCAATAAGAAGCCATACAGAAGTCACTGTGACCAACAGTGATTCCGTTGATTCTCCACTTCTTGCTGAAAGCCAGCCCAATATCTTGGCTACGGAAGTGAATTATAAGAAAGACTTGAATGAATCTCTTTCAGAAGAAGACAAACTAAACAAGAAGGACCAAATAAACATGACAGATGAAATACCCCAATCTATTTCACAGACAGTAATTTCTAACCCTTTACCTGATTTTCAAAATCCCCTCTCCCAGGATTCAGCCAAGAGCAACAGGTTTATTTCAAATGTATCTATGACAATAACTTCAAAAAGGTCACCCAGAGCCTTTTCCAGGAAAGATTCCTCCAAAATTTATATATCACACAGAGATAAAGCCAATGAACTTAAAATAGACCAGAGTTTTGATGGTAACAGACAACTTGGCTCAGCAACTTCCCTTCCTTTCATTCAGAAAAGTAGAACACCACCATCTTTCCCCAGCCTGAGTCAAGATTGTCACCAGGAATTAACAGAAAGTAATGAAGATATTTCAAGTATTAATAAACCTACAGGTAATCAAAATGCACAGTCTCCAGGGGAGCCTGTTATTTTAGACACCAAGGGAGAACAATGTACCACAACTCATTCCATTAACTATACCAAGTTGGCTGCCGGGCACAATATCTCATGTGATTCTTTAGGTGTGTCATCAGGTGCACTACCAGATTCCTCATCATGGAATAATTCTTTCCCTGATGCTCTTGTGATTTCTTCTACTACAGGGTTCTCCAGGAGAAGCCCTTCAGATGAAGATTCATCTCTGGGAGAAAGAGAAGGAAAAGACAATGCTAGCAAGAGCCAAAGTGATCCATTTGCTGTATGCCCCTCAGAAAACCAAAAGGACGATGATAGTTATGTGCCTGTCTATAATGAAGTGGTTGATTTTGTCAAATGCCACTCACACTCTCCTTTCAGGAGTGGAAAGGGGAAAGGAAAAGTAAGACGTCACATATCCTGTATTGAAAAGTTAAGCAAAACAGAAAGTAAATCAACACCTACAAATGATAGCAGTAGCGTCATTGAGGTGAATCAGAGCAGTTCCGAAGCTTCCAAGTTTGACACAATTTATTGTACCTTGCCAAGAAAACCAGCTAGTTTTCTCACAAATAATAGGCAGTCTGAAAGTAAGATAATGGCTGCTTCGTTTAGGAATGGGCCGCTTCCATTCCAAATCAAACATAATGTGGACGATCCAATAGGAAAGCACACATCAGACGAAGTCAGTCCCAGTTCTCCTGAGTCAATTAGTGAATGTGCCAAAGTCATTTCAAACTCAGTTCCAGTAGCAGCTGAAGCCATGGAAAGGATGACAAATATGAAAATCATGAAATCTTCTGTGAGAAAAGGACCACTTCCGTTCCTTATCAAGAGGACTATGTCATGTCCTTCAGGAGATCCATGTGCCTCAAATGGAAGGGATGAAAGAAAAAAATCAGCAGTCTCAGACACGAGTGCTTTTGCCATAACACCAAGGCCTAGGGAGAGGAACATTAACCCTCTGGAAAGTGACTCCTCTGTTAGAGACTGTTATTTAACCAAAAGATACCACCAAAAGGAATACGCTCAAGAATGCACTGAAAAGGATGGCAAAATTGCTGCCTCCAGGACAAGTGTATTTTCTCTTTCAAACAAAGACTCTGTACCTTTTGGTTCAGATCTGTCAGGAAAAGAAAGTGGGAAAACAGTACATAAATTTAAGACTACTAGTACGTTTTCTGTTTCTGGTGATGAAGATAATGTAAAATGTCTTGAGGTGGTTTCAATATATTACACTCTACCAAGGAAACAGAGCAAAACATTCTGTAACCTCCTTCAACAGTATACACAAAGTACTGATTCACTTACAGAATCACCTCAAGTGGAGACTGAAACATTTTGTAAAGCTTTAGAAAAAAACGAACTAAACTATTCTGTGCAAGAGCAGTCAGGAACACCTTTATCTGAAAATCTAAAGATGCTGGTTAACTCTGCTCAGAAGAATAGCCGTTGTCTTCCTCATACCACTGAGAATATGACCATCTTGCAGTTACCAAGTAGAAGACCCTCAGAGTCTACATTACAGGAAATGGTTTCTGTTGAGGCAGATGTTTCTCCTCATAAAGGAGAATCTAAAACTACAGAGATTTTCCCAGATAATTTAGCTAAAACTCCTCTGGATGATTCACAAAGCAGGAAAGAGAGAGGAATCAAGTTGCAAAGTGAAACTCTGCATACCTCATTGATGCTTCAAGAAAAAAATGGTACAGAAGAAAAGTATGAAAATTGTCAACAATTTATTAATTCAGGTAACAGTGGTTCTTCTAGTCTACCAGCCCATTCAGAAGATCATATTGAAAATTTCCAAACCAAAAGAAGTTCCGGGGTGTGTGCAGGTAGTGAAATAGTTGCTACATTCACTGGAAATGGAAAGTGTCCTCAGAAAGATCACACAGCCAGAGCTGTAGATAATGGCATCAGTGGATCACAGTGTAGGGAAGTCAAAGGGGAAATCAGAATAGATTGCCAAAAAATGACTGAGAAAACACTTTCTGACTCAGAAAACCAAGTCTTTGCTCTTATTCCAGCATTGCATAAACTACAGCTTGTTGAAGAGACTCATTCAGGGGACACAGATTTAGAGAGCTTGCAGACTGAACCCAGAGGATCACCTCAAAGAAGTGAGGAGGTAAATATGACAGAGAACAGGAAGGCTAAAGATGAAATGCAGAAGTTTGCATGGGATCCACCTTTACTTCCTGGGGGAAATAATAAAAATGAAACCAACCTGGATGACCTAGAAAAAGAGGAAGACAGATCTTCAGTTAAACACAGATGGCTAACCAAGTCTACAGCAATCAGAAAATTCCCAGCTAAAGAGTTAAGTCCCAGAAGACATGTAGCTACTATCATCCCCCAAAGTGGGAGCAGGTCTGGCTTTGGCTGTTTATCTCTCGGCACACTGGAGTGCAACCCACTGTCCCCTGAGCCTACTACAAAGTCCTCAGAATCCATAGGTGAAAGCAGGTCAAGTAATGATGGAATGAATGTGGAGAAATCTGAGAACCTTCTCCAGGTTACTGTAATATCCAACAGAGAACCTTCTATACGCTCCAGCAATCAGAAGTCTGACAGCATTTCACAACTACATCAGAATGGGTTTAATAATGTCTCAGAATCACCACCAAAGCATGAGAATTCTAAAGACATAACAGCTCAGATTTTGGAAAGAGAGTCAGGAGCCCCGGACCAGCTCAAATTCACCAGCCTCAGGGAAGCAGACTTCTCCGACCATCACAGGAGGCTGAGCTCTCCTTTTCCACTGGAGCCTGCACAGAAATCTACACTCAGTATCCCTCTAGCCAGTTGTCAGCAGCAGCAAAGGAACGCTTCATCCCTGGAGTGGGAACCTGAGTCACACCTCTATCGTTCAAAGAGTTTAAAAAGCATCAATGTGCACGGTGATCTGCTACACAAAAGTCATCCTCCAAAAGTCAGGGAGCGCCATTTTTCTGAAAGCACTTCTATTGACAATACCCTGAGTCGACTGACCCTTGGGAATGAATTCTCTGTCAACGATGGGTACAGTCGAAGATTCAAATCATTTTCTGAATTTCCTTCCTGTGATGAAAATGAAAGTTGGACTTTGTATAGCAGCAGGACAAAAACAGGTCCCAAGTCTGCATCATCTATATCCAGACCTATCGACTACGGTATTTTCGGGAAAGAACAACAGTTGGCTTTCTTGGAGAATGTAAAGAGGTCACTCACACAAGGAAGATTATGGAAACCAAGTTTTCTTAAGAACCCTGGCTTCCTGAAAGATGATGTGATTAACCCTCCCAACCCATCAGAGTTGTTAAGCTCAAATTCTCCTAGTGGTCAGATGCCCGAAGATGGCTTATCTCCAAATAAACCACTTAATATCTATGAGGAGGACCCAGTGGACTCAGATTGTGACACAGACACAACCACAGATGATGAATACTACCTGGATGAAAAGGACAAAGAGTCAGAACTGTGAGGCTTTTTTAATAAAATGCATAACCTTTTCGCCAAAAGCTTGTCATGGAAAGGAAGTGTAAATGTGTGTGTCCATGGGAAAGGCAAATATAAAAGGTCTAGTCTGGGCAGTGCCTGCTCTCAAACAGCCCAGATTTCCTTTTTTCCCTCTATATGCTATATATATACTTCCTGAATTCCAGAACAATGAATTTTCTGCTATTTTCTCCTTCCATGTCTGTTCTTGGCCTGCCTTCTCCCCGACTCTCCGCTAACTTAATCTCAAATTCACTGTCCAATTTTGGCTTTCTGCTTTACTGTCCCCCTAAAATGTTTCCACATTCATTGTGATTTGCAACCTTAATATCCCAGGCACATGGAAAACTTATTAATTACTCAGCAGAACTGCAAAACTCTGTATTGCCTCTTCCCGTCTGTACCTTATACTCATGACATTAAATAAAATGTAGGGACAATGACGGTAGAGTAAATATTATCACCCTGTTTGACTCAACAACATTTAAGAGTTTGAGGAATTTTTTTTCTTTGAGACAAAGATAAAAGAATTTTCATAAGGACGTCCTGTTATATCCATAATGGAGCCCAGGAGGCACATATTTAAAGTACATGTTGAAGTTATAGATTTATAGATGAGGAGCTGAATCACTAATAAGCTAATAGAATATTAATACTCCTACGAATATCTCTGAAACAGGCTGAATTATTAAGGGCTGAGTTTTAATCAAGCCAAGGACTTAGGCCAGGCAACCTTACCATATGGATAGTGGCGTGGCCACAGAATTTCTGTTTATGAAGGGAGCATAACTGAGGGGAGGAGACAAGAAGACTTCTCTTCATGGCACTGACATCTTTACTTCAGCTCTCCCATTTTTTTTTCACATTCTGCCAGAACTAGAACTATCCATTTTCACATTTTCTTTATTTGCAGGATAGAATACTTCTTTTCAGGTGGGACATTTCAGTTACAAGTATCAAGAGGGAACCTTGGCCAAGTCCCAAAAATGCTGTCAAGTCAGAATTGACACTAGGATTCACAGGCATCTCTGCAGGATCGTTTAGCAAATCCTTGGGAAATTCTAAGGAAGAGTTCCTAAGTACCTGTCACTATGACTTTTTCAATAATTTATCTAGAGTAAATCACTTCTGATACCTCCTGATAATTTGGCTTTCCTAACTTTTGTTACTGTGCAGAACATCTGGGGATTTCTC
Source organism: Galeopterus variegatus (assembly GCF_000696425.1). Classification (NCBI taxonomy): domain Eukaryota; kingdom Metazoa; phylum Chordata; class Mammalia; order Dermoptera; family Cynocephalidae; genus Galeopterus; species Galeopterus variegatus. The sequence continues at coordinate 93,099 of NW_007730936.1, read as the reverse complement.
TCCTAATTCAAGATAAAGACCAATAGATGGTGGTGAAGATAATTTGCTAGAACTAGACAGCATGCAATCTTGGGTCTCAATACTATCATGCTGATAGTAATGTAAGAACTGATAGAAATGCAAGAAAGAGCTATATTATTATTATCCTTCTAATAATTGTCTTGCCTAGAACAAAGTGCCAGGGCTAGTTTACATTGTTCCCATGAAACTCAAAATGAATGAAGATGAGGTAATTAATGTGAAAGCTATTCCTTAAATCTGTCAACTGTTTTAAATTTGAAGCTCTGACCAATCTTGAGTGCAAAGAGACTGATGATAAAATTTTAAATCGACTGTTCTGAACTTGTCAATTCAAATTTATATGGTAAAGAATAACATTTTATTTTTGTTTCATGTATGTTTATAAATTCTGCCTTTCCTCTTTTACTACTTATCTGCTTGAGTAAAATTTTCATAAATCATGACCTATATTTTCTTATGTTAAGATATTCAGAGTTAATATTTTAATTAAGTCTTGATTTTGTAATGATAAGCTTGTTAGCTCTATTTCAGTAAATACTGAGTCTACATGTATTCTACAAAAGGTGAGATAAAGTTATTTTTCAGTGAGCTTAGGCTCTATCAACAGTTAGGTATGTTAACAAAAGGATGAACAACTGCTTTGGGGCCCGACTCTGTGCACTGGAATCTATTGTCTGAATTCAAAGTAAATTGATTACCAGTGCTCAGTTGCACTATTTGTAATGTTTGCTTGTTGGTCTGGCTCAAGTATCAAGAAAATTGAAAATTCAAGAAAATAGCACCTTTTATAGTTTTATACTTTTGTAAAGCATTTTGCTAAAGAAGTAGAGCAAATTTCTATGTATTTTAACATACAAATTGCTGCTTTTTTAATGTTCATTTTTGGTATAGCTATGGTAATTTATAATAGTCATTTTTATATTCATAACTTGTTTTCTAAAAGATGTCATTATTAAAATAATTATCCATGTAAATGGAGTAAATCATAAGAGTATCAATACAAATAAGTACCTTGTAAATTATTAACTTGTTTAGATATTAGACTTATGTGACCATAAATTTTATACTGTAAAGTTCATTTAAAATAGGGTTTAATGAGATTATAATTTTTAGAGACTTCCTTCTAAATAATTTACCCTTACATTATAAATACATTGATAATAAAACTCCATCTGTTACTAACAAGGGTTTGGTTGGTGATAAGCTTATAAAAGCTATTTTGTATAGGAGGTAAGCATGTGTACTGAAGGTGGTGAAAGAAAGTTCACTTAGGTTATGGTGAAGATGGAAATCAAATTGGAAATTTCACACCTCCATAAAATTAATATGTTCCACTGAACTCCAAGAAGTCTTATTGCTAAGAGTTTATTGTTAATAATGTATCAGAGTATCCCACCTAAATGTACAGTGTAAATATGTAAATATTTTACTTTCTAAGCAAGTTTGTGAATGAATGTATTGCCACTTAGTGGTTGTTTGTGTCTAGCAATTCTGTGTTTCTGAAACAAATAAGCTATAAACACTTTTGTTAAAACTTTGTCAAATAATCCTTTTATGTAGTTGTTCTTAGATCTATTCTCTAGGTATGAAATGTGTTACAGTACAAGGTGCAAATTTAAAACAATGCCTGTGTTGAAATAAAAAAGATTTAAACAGTTGTACTGTTTGGTTTTATCCCCGTCCTCAAATGATTGAGTGAAAGTTTCAGGAATAAAAAATAAAGGGGGTGGGGTGGGAAGCGAAAGTATTCAAAGGAATCTTGTGGTGGCAATTGAATGAGATTGACCACATAGGTGGTTTTAAAAAAACAATGGCTTGCTTCTTTCTTCTTTCATTTGTACTCAAAAAGCAACTAACCAGCATCAAGAGGTCAGTGTTCCTGGTTGCATAATAGGACAGGAATGAGGAAAGTCTGGCATTGTGGTGGTGGGGGTTATATTTATGGAGGAAGAGGGAGCTACATAGAGTTGAGGGCCATCCATTGCACTGATGACAGATAAGCAGGTCTTTCTAGTTGAATCTAAGACATGTGATGTTAATTCTTGCTAATTTGTACTAATCTTTTATCTTTCCTGGAATAGCAACCCAGAGCCCTTTCCTTACCAAAGACTGGAAAGTGTCATCATCTTAAATATGGACAGCATTTTATTCAAAATATTGTTACTGTTCTTTATTAAAATTTAAAATACATTGGATCAGCTAGGATTTTTAGTGGTAGACAATAGCATCCTCTCTAGCTGGTTCAAATAGAAGATTTATTAAAGTGTATACTTTGCTCACACATTCATTGGTAGGGCTGAGGAGATAGATTCTAAGCTGAAATTCCAGAACCAATTCCTAAAGCCATGCCAGAGAATTGGACTTGCCAAGGGAGGTGCTATGTCTGTTATAATCAGGAAGATGCGGAATCAGGACATTAAGTGGGTCAATATGCTGAATCACCCTATTCACTTGCCCCAGAAATGACTGCAAGAGAAATAAAAACACAAGTGTGTATAGATTTACACATAGTTTTTATTGCTACAATGTTTTTGTGGCAAAAGCTGGAAACAAGGTGAAGTTAATAAGAAGTGACTGAATACAGTATTATGGAACATTATATATGTAGTATTATGAAACCATTAAAAAAATAAAATAGACCTAGACAAGTTGATTTGGAAAATTTTGTGAGATTTTTTTTGAGCGAGAAAGGCAAAATCCCATTTTTAATAAGCATTAACCAAAAAAACTGTATATGCATGTGTACATATGGAGGGACACATCCTAGGTCAGTTGTTTTGTGGCCAGGTTTGGGAAGCGGGGATGGGGTTTGAGAATAGGAGAAAAGAAGAGAAGGTATATTCAAGACCGTCTTCAAAAAAGAAACTAAAGGGGCCGGCCCGGTGGCGCACTGGATAGTGCGCCGCTTGGGAAGCGCGGCAGCGCTCCCATCCGAGGGTTCGGATCCCACATACAGACCGGCTCCCGCTCACTGGCTGAGCGAGTCGCGGGAGCAACACCGAGGCTTGCGATCCCGTTGCCGGTCCCCGGTCCAGTACGGGGGCAACACTGAGGGTTGCGATCCGTTGCCGGACACGGAAAAAAGACAAAAAAAAAAAAAAAGAAAGAAACTAAATATACATGTATATAGAAATATTGAGATGTGTGTATATAATTATGATTATGCACTTATGTAGAATTATATATCAGTGGGTATGCAGGTAAAGATAGTTTTTTGAAAGATTTACTCTCCAGGAGAATATTCGATAAGTTACTTTATTTATTCCTTATTCTTTATTTATTCTTTAGTTATTTATTCTCCAGGAGAATATTTAATCAGTTACTTTCTTTTTAAAAATTGATCATCGTACTTGATTCTACAAAACTCTGTATTTTAATAACATAAATGCTACCACTAAGTAGCCCTCTAGGCCCATGCTTTCTTCCCCAGGCATCCTTTCCACATTGTGTTGTCATTCCAGTCTGGGGTAAACTCGGAAGTACTTCTAGAAATGTTCTAGAAGCATGTACTAGATATTGATATGATTGTTTGCCCAGTAGACACTTTTTTCTTTGGGAACTCCATTCTCTGAATGACACCCTCTGACTGTGGAAGAATCAATATTCTTTTTTCTTTTTTTTTAAGATGACCGGTAAGGGGATCTCAACCCTTGGCTTGGTGTTGTCAGCACCACGCTCAGCCAGTGAGCAAACCGGCCATCCCCATATAGGATCCGAACCCGTGGCCTTGGTGTTATCAGCACCGCACTCTACCGAGTGAGCCACAGGCCGGCCCTGGAAGAATCAATATTCTTACATGATCCTAAGAGTCTGGGCACAGTCTGTTGGTTCAGAGATGACTCAGGCTGGATTAATGAGTAGTTGTTTTTTAGGAGGAAATACCCATATATTATGAGATTCTGGATGCAAGTTAATATTTAAACCAATTGTCTCACAATCTGATTATGAGACTGTAATTGTGGAAGGGTAGAGAATGAGTTTATATCCCCAGCACCTTGCAAAATGCATGATGACATCACGTGGGTGCTGAATAAATATTATTGAAATAATTAAAATTTTATGCATTCAGTGCTCCTCTCTTGTAATGCCACCCACTTCAGGCATCCATGATGGGCCTTTTGCAATGTCCCTGCGGGATTTGGGGGGCATAGGGAACCAACATGAACCAAAACAAAACTCTGGCTACTCCTTCTGCAGTGAATAATAAAGTCTTTTGTCTCTGACCCAGGAGTCTTGTGTCTTTCAAAAGCATCCTTGAAACAGTAACAATTTAACTCGTTAGCTTGTAAGGTAAAATCCCAGACCTTGCACAGTTCTTAACACCCATATATATATATTTTTTGTCTTTTTGTCTTTTTCCGTGTCCGGCAACGGATCGCAACCCTCAGTGTTGCCCCCGTACCGGACCGGGGACTGGCAACGGGATTGCAACCCTCGGCGTTGCTCCCGCGCCTCGCTCAGCCAGTGAGCGGGAACTGGTCTGTATGTGGGATCCGAACCCTCGGGTGGGAGCGCCGCCGCGCTTCCCAAGCGGCGCAATATCCAGTGCACCACCGGGCCGGCCCCTTAACACCCATATTTTAACACCGATACCCTATTTACATTCCCTCTTTGTCTTTCCTCTCCACTAAACACAGGTATTCTGAAGTCAAAGTTCAATACCTAAAATATAGTATGCACTAAATAAATATTTGTTGAATGAATAAAGTTTGATTAATGATAAAGAATCTGGTCAAGGAATTGGCTGATCTAAAGAGATAGCGTCTTATGAGATGAATTAAAATGAGAAAGAAAACAGGTTAGTACAGACTCAGTATTGCTAAACAAGAGTGTTCAGATAAAATTATATGGCTTCCTTGATGTGCTCACAAAAAAACTGGGTGTTACCCCAAGTGCTATATAATTTATTAGGCCATATTTCACTATCATCCAGTACCAGCTGTCAGATTATTTCTCAGGAAAAATTTTTAAAGTCTGATTTTGGAAGAGTGAACAAAATGTGTTCCATACACTCTTTTAAAGTGATAGTTGGAACTGAGTGCAGCTTCCCATTTAAAGCATGCAGACACACCCCCAAAAGATAAGTTTATCAATGAAAGTAATACCAAGTAATGCTACACTTGAGCCCTACAATTTACCAGTGATTTACTACCAGTTTCTGATAATCTTTTCCAAAGTATGAAGAATACTGTCCATAACCTCTGCTCAGCATTACTAAAATAGGTCAAGAGAACGGGTGAAAATGTGGGAAAGATTTTGCCCTCATAAAACTCGGTCACAGAAAAACTGCTGAGTAGGCCAATTAAAGCCATGGTACGACCACAGGGCTGCCCACTGCCTGGTTCTGACATTTTCGGATGGAAGCCTGCTAAGAGGGTGCAGAAACCCTGTGTCCATTCTGGGGTGTGAGTTCCCTGAGGAGAATCTTTATTTCCTTTGAATATATCGAAACCATAAGCAGATTTTAAAAAGGAAAAATAACCAACAAACGTTGATAAAAACGGTCAGAAAAGAGAGGCAGACAGTAGCGTCTGGCTCTTAGGGCCCCTGCCACTCTCTTCCTAGATCCAACTTCCAGCTTGAGACGCTGTGGAAGTGGCCAAGACGAACCATTCCCCATCGATTGCAGGGGACAGGAGGTTCCTGGCTTTGAGGTGAAGCTCATCCACCAGGCTCAATGCAAGGCCGAGGCCCCGCCTTCTGCCGCTCCAAGGCCCAGCTCCTCAGCCCGAGCTTGGCTCAAACTCCGCGGACGCTCAGTAAACTCGTGGTGAAAGAAGGGGAGTGTGGTAGGAAGGGGGAAAGGGAAGGAGTGGAGGGAATCACGGCTGAGCAGAAAAGAAAGAAAACAGGCGACCAGAGAACGTGGCCGGTGCTGGTGTCAACAGAGGGCTGCGAGAGGGGCCGTGGAGGGGAGCGGCAAGATCATTTCCCTGACCTACATCGAGGTTCTTCGCGGCGGGTCCCCTCCTCTCTTCCCACAGGAATGACCACTGGGTCTGCGTCCTTTAAAAACGGTTTCCACTGAACAGTCGACAAGCTCAAACGACCAGGGGTGGGGGCCGCGCGCCCGAGGCCTCGGCCGTCAAGAGCGCGAGCCCGCACCCTGGGACTCGGTGCTCGCCACCACGGCTGGAGCAGGCGGGTGTCCGCCGTCCACGCTCGGCAGAGCGGACGGCCGGTGTCTGCGGCGCTCGCTCACGGTGCCGCCCCGAGAG
>NW_007730936.1:75516-86393 GCF_000696425.1 Galeopterus variegatus | reverse complement strand
CTGCAGGCGGCCGTCGTCCTGCCCGTCCGCTATTTCTACGTGCAGGCGGTCGACTCGGAGGGCCAGAACCTGACTCGCTCGCCCCCAGGTACCGTCCCGCCGCGGGCCTCCCTTGCCTCGCTGCGCGCTCCCCGTCCGTCGCCGCCGCGCGTCCACGCCGCGACAGCCCCGCCCCGGAGTCTGCCCGGGGCCTGCGGGGCGTCCTTTCCCCCGGCGTAAGTCGCCCTTTCTCCGGTGAGGTCAGCTCCTCTTCCTTTGTCCTCGCCAGATACAAAGCGGGAAGGAGTCTCCCCAAAAGCTGGTTGAATGGATGAACGAACTCCGAGGGTTCTTGCACATTTACTGTGCAGGGACTGCTGTTCCGAGTGGATGGCGCCCAGGGCGTTATTGTTGCAGGGAACCCTAAGCATTTTTAATTGTTGAGCTTTTCCCTTTTGAGAAACTGTTTTATAAACTATGCTCCACTGCAAACTCAGGCCCCTGCCATTTACCCGGCTTGCTTCTTGGACCCACCCTCTATGAGATAACAGCAGTCTCACACCCTCCCCCAGGGGCCAGAGGCAAATTAGGCTCCTAAAGTGACCAACAGACTGTGTCCCATAACCAGCCAATCTAAATTAGCAGGACAGCATCCCTCATTTACATAAGAGGACCTGAATGGGAACCTGGGAGGGAAACGGGCAAGAATTTAGGTTATATAAGGGGGTCTTTTCTTTTGTTCTGGGAGACACTGGGTTAGGAGTTTCTGCTCTTCAGTGCTCCCCTTGCTTGCAAGCAAAAAGAGGCTCTATAACGCTGAACAAAGAGCTGCAACACTAAAATAAAGAGCTATAAAACTACAACACTAACGTCGGTCTTGGATTCCTCTGTGCCTTCGCCCCACAATATTATAATGAATGTGGTGTGAGTCACAGAGTTGGAGGATGGTCCCTCCGCCTCTTAGTTGTCTGAACTGTTACAACATGCAGGGAGTGCCTGCACGTGATGAGTCATCAAGCCCACCTCAGATTACATGCTTTAGGCCTGATGGCTTTGAAACAACGAACTCCTACACAGAGGAAATGTCAGAGCAGTAGACAGAAAGGAGGCAGTTTTGCACCCTTGGTTTTGTTTTCTTCTTAGTTTTGAGTTCTTGAAAGCAGATTACAGGAATTAGTGAAACAATAGAAATCATTCGGTTTTCCCTCCACTGAGGGTGGATCTTGTCCTGAATCCCTTTCTGCCTGGTCCCCCTCCCACGATCTACTTCACATCTTAACTTTGCAGCTTCTTACAACTTGTCCTGCTGGTTTCAAGTGTTGCCAGTCAGGATTGGCCAACTGGCACCCTATTAACAAAGAGGCAATCAAAACCAGTGTCTCTTCCTCTGCCAGTCCAGCTGGGAACTTCACTTAGCTGCCAGAAGTGAGCCCCAGCTTGTGGATGGGGAGTTAGGGACAAATTAGGCAAAGCAGAAAATTTAGGAGCCAAACATAATTCACTTTTAAAGATTTTTAAAATTTTTATTTATTCAAGCAATAATCATTTGCTGTCTACTTACTATGTGTTTGGTAATGCTGCTGGGTAAATAAGGATGAAAAGACAATGACTGGCCATCAAGGAATTTACAGTCTATTGGGAAAACAAGCATGCAGATAACAGATAACTGTGCAAGATAATTGTTACAATGAAGGTATGTGCAGAGTGCAACGGAAACATTGAAGAACTACCAAGTTGGCCTGAAAAAGTCTGGGAACATTTCAGGAGCACACAGTTGAAGGATGGGTGGGGGGGGCCAGGGGGAGGGGGCGGACACGCAGGTGGATGCACCCGCATGTGCAAAAGCACAGAGGCATAGAGAGCGTGGTGTTCAGGACAATAAGTACTTCAATGATGCTGAGCAGGAAAGGCTAGTCAGATCACAGCCCCAAATCTTCAAGGGCCTTGAATGCCAAGCAAAGTCTTTTTAGAACTAGGTAAAGGAGAGCCATTGGAGAATTTAGAGCTGAGAGTGACATGGTGCTTGTGCTCTACATTTGCTTCAGAACACCACTCCTAAAGTTGTCCTTGAATATCACTTTGATAGCATTAGATCAAATTAGGCCTAATTAGACCCTAAATCCTCAAAAAACTGGTTTCGTATGCTTTTTATGCACTAGGGTAGAATAATTACAGCAGGGACTCATGAGTCTATATCAGGGTTTGGCATACTTTTTCTTTAAAGGGCCAGATAGCAAATAATTTAGGCTTTGCATGTCATACAGTCTGTCAGATTTACTCACTTCTGCCTACAGTCTTAGACAGTGTGTAAACAAATGGGCTGTCTGGGCTCTAGTGAAACTCTGGCCGCTGAAATTTGAATTTCATATAATTTTTCATGTCACAAAATATTCTTCTTTTGTTTTTTTTTCCAACCATTTTAAAATGTAAAAAAACATTCTTTAGCTCACAGGCCTTACAAAAATAAGCAATGAGCTGGATTAGCCATAGTTTGCCAACCCCGATATACATATTAAAGACCCTCGTCAAAATCCAAGTGATACATGACTTAAAGTTATGTATACACACACATCAACCAGAAACAGTTTACACTCAGTGTCTATTAAATATCTTAACAGAAAAGGGATTGCATCTATGTTTCTACATGGCTTACCCTTGCAAACGACTTTTTTTTTTTTGGTCTTACAGAGACTTTCCATTGTCCTAAGGTTCAGAAGAAAAGATTCTTAAATCTAAATTGAAGATTCGTGAGGCGTGTATTTTCTGCTTTATTTTTTAAAATTAATTTTGTAATGTTAAAATAAAGAGGGACTTTAATAAGAAAAGAAGATGGAAAACTAAGAAAAAGTTATACGTGAAAAAAGAAAATTACATGATTTGAAATGAAATAATGTTAATTTAACTATTAACAAAAATAACACAAGCCCAAATAAAATTCAATTTTTTATATAAAGATATTGGCAGAGTTTTTTTTTTTTTTATATAAAGATGACCGGAAGGGGATCTTAACCCTTGACTTGGTGTTGTCAGCACTACGCTCACCCAGTGAGCCAACCGGCCATCCCTATGTGGGATCCGAACCCTTGGCCTTGGTGTTATCAGCACCGCACTCTCCCGAGTGAGCCACAGGGCCGGCCCAGAGATTTTTTTTTTTTAGTGGAAATATTCTAAGCTGTTAAGGGAGCAATGGGACACTCTGATAGTCACTTTCCTTCCCTACTGATGGGAGCACAAATTGGTAAATTGTTTCTGGAAAGTAATTTTCCAAACTATCAAGAGTCTTGAACTTTACAAAACTTATACACATATATGTTTGTGTGTGTATATATATATAAAGAGTTTCAACATTTTAATTTTTAAGAAGATATTATGTACGAAAAAAAATCATGCCCTTTTATCTGAGTTCTAGGTATCTGTCCTGAGAAAATAATCTGTGTGGTCAGAGATTTATATGCAAGGATATTCTTGCAGTATTATAATTACTTGTCACAGCAAGTCCACATAGCCAACTATTATGTAATTGATAAATAAAGTATGATACATTCAGTATGATAGACTATTTGATAGCCATTAAAAGTAACATTTTAGATTCCACGTATATAAGGTATCTAAAGTAGTCAAATTTATAGAAACAAAGTAGAATGATGGTAGGCAGGGGAAAGGGTAAATAGGAAGATGTTAAATATGTTACCAAATTAGGCTCTTGGGTCCCAAAGTCATAGAAATTAACAAAGCACCCAGCAGTAGAGCAAGCAGTGCTTAAGGGGGGTAGCTACAGGAAAGCTCCCCTTAGAGGAGCTGTTTAGGGTTCTTTATAGGAAATGGGGTCAAGGAGCAGGCCAGTGTCATCATTCTGCACTTCTGGAGGTGGTCCATTCTGTTCTTCCTGATTGCATCGTGGGTGCACGCTCAGTTAGAGCTTTGGTCCTTGTGCTGCTCAGTAGGTCCAAGATGGTGGTGGTGTTCAATATCGTCATCCCAGGAGGGTCATTGTAGCGGTCACCCTGAAGCTTTGTGCACATGCGGGAACTCCTAAAGGGGTCGTAAGGTTAATCTGTAATTTAATTTTTACAGTTACAGGAAACAAGCCTTGGGGAGTGGTTTTGGAACTCAGTGAATTGAATATCTGTTCTCTTATCTCAGTTTATTTTATCAGGGTAGTTACACCCAACCAGTCATGCCCAACAGGTCTCTTTCAATTACTTTGATCAGGGCCATGGGGTAATCGTGTCCACTGGGGTGTCATGATAGAGGAGTGGAAAAGTAACAAAATGTCCTCTGCAGGGAAAATGGAGTCAGTTTGGTTCACAGGCCTAGCCCTGTCCTGTCTCAAATGGACGTAGAATTTCAGCTTAGTAAGATGAAAAAGGTCTGGTGATTTATTGCACAACAATGTGAAAACGTTACTTGAATCTAAAATGTTACTTGAAAATACTTGACTCTACTGAACTGTACACTTAAAAATGGTTAAGATGGTGAATTTTATGTGTTTTTTAAATCACAATTTAAAATGTCTTAAAATTTTTTAAAGATTATTTAATATGAGTAAAGATTATTTAATAATGCTTATACAAGGTTAAGGGCAGAACAGAACAGAAATTACATAGTTTCATTCCAATTTTGAAAAAAATAAATGAACCTGTACCTATGCTTATCAGTGGTTACAGCAAGAGAGTAAGGGTTTTTTTCTTTTTCATACTATTTTTCTTAAAAAAAATTTCCCCTAAAATGATCATAATATTTTTATAATCAGGAAAAAAGTCTTTCACCACGTCACCAAAAACTTAAGACAATCTTACTGTCATTCCTTTGGATTCTCTTTGTTTCTTTCAGGCCACTTGATTTCTAGCTTCCAATTAAAAAGCTGTCTTATAGTTCTGAAAAGCTCACCTAATCAGTTTTTTACATTTTCTGCTACTGTCATACACTTGCAAATCCTGAAATCTTTCCTTCTCCCAGAACTAATTGAAAAAGAGGAAAAATTTTTCCAAGCTGTAGTCTACTGTACACACTTATGAAGATTTCCTTATTATCACTCCTATTTAACAGTGTAACATTTATCTGAATACTATTATTATGCTGCATATATCCAAATATCTAGAAAACATATTGTGAACTTCAGTATCTAAAGCAGGCAATCTCAAACTGGAGTCCACAGACAGAAATTAGGGGGTCTGTGAGCTTGGATGGGGAAAAAAATCCTGTATCTTTATTTTCACTAACCTCTGACCTAAATTAAGCATTTCTTTCCATTATGAATGTAGGCAGAACCTGTTGATACTGTTATATTCCAAGCATCTAGCACAATGCCTGGCAGTGATTCCAACTAAATATTGTAGATGAATAGAAAGAAGGGGTTGAGGTGTAGGGATGGCTGAAATATGCCAAGGTGGAAGGATGTAATTATATTCTACTCAGTCCTCAACATTCATCAGCAATGGTATCTTCATAAAATAATCTTACCTCCTAGTTGTGTAGTACTTTAGTGTTTTAAACTATGCCCTATTTAATTTGTCCTGAAAAATAGTCTGGTGAGGTAAAGAGGATAGATTTTTTTTTCACTTTACACATAGGAAACTGGCCTCAATGAAGCTAAAAGGTCTTGCCCATGGGCCCTACAACTAAGTGTCAGAGCCAAGACCAGAACAACCATTTGAATTCCTACTTTGATACTCTTTCCCTTTTATCAAATCACCCTAATATCAGTTTTCCATAAGATCCTGGAGAGTGTGCATGGCCAGCTGGCAGCCAGACATTTTTGGAGGATTTGCCTTTATCCTCAGGGCACATAACACCTTCGCCTCCCAGGACTCTGTTTGGCCACGTGGGGTCAACAATTTATTGTAGCTGCAGAAAGACTTAATAAACTTCCTAAACAACAGGAGATGACACCATTGTACCACAAGTGCCAGCAATATTTCTCCAATTTTGAATTCTGTGAAGCTGTGTTCAAATATTGGCTCTGCTACTGGTTTTGTATGTGACCTTGGGCAAGTCACTTAACTTCTTGGAGCTTTGGTTTCTTGATCTGTAAAATGAGGGTGACAAATACCTACCTCAAAGTTCTTGTAGGAAATAAATGAGAAAATACATACAAAATCTGAAGCTCAGGAGCTGGCACATAATAAGTGCTAAGTACATGAATGTCTAAAAATGCTTTTGATTTCTTTCCATATCAAAAGTGATCAAGATCTCTAACTCTAATGATGTTGAGACTGATATGGACAACCTCCTTTTGTCCACACAGTCACTGCATTCTCATTCAGTTAGCTATTTCTCTTAAAGAAGTTTGAATTTGTACAGTAGAAAGCTCAAGCCAAGCTTCAATTCTGTTCTATTATATTAGACCCAGGGTAAATGAGAACTCACATTCCTCCCATTTGAAGCAATTTGAAATTTCACTTTTCTCATTTTCTCTTTTATGAGATTAGAATTGCTTATTTCTGTTTCAACTCTGATCAATATTATTTTGCATTGATGCTAATATTAATTTCATGCCAACAATGACACAGGCATGAAAGATTACTATAAAAATAACGGAACATTTAAAATATGTATTTCCAATTTCTATATTATAGTTTGATACATTTTGAAACATAACTTTTAAATGCTGTTTCAGAGACAAAAATGTTATAATTGGAAGAGACCATAGTGATCTAGTCCAATATTTGCAGTTTACAAATAATGAAGCATTTTGGAGCTAGTTTTCTTCTGTAAGTCCAGCTCTTTCCAAAAAATCACATCGTCAATAATATGGTTGCATTATGGCTGTTTTGTTTGTTTAAAATAAACGTATGGAGAACAGGAGTGTTTGATCAGCAGACAAGAAAACCTTTTTGTACATTTCCAATTTGGGAAGAGAGCTATGGAAAGTGCTTTCTTTTTTATTATTATTTTTTTTCCTTTTTGTCTTTTTTCGTGTCCGGCAACGGATTGCAACCCTCAGTGTCGCGCCCGTACCGGACCGGGACCGGCAACGGGATCGCAACCCTCGGTGTTGTGCCCACACCTCGCTCAGCCAGTGAGTGGGAACCGGTCTGTATGTGGGATCCAAACCCTCGGCGGGAGCGCCACCGCACTCCCGAGCGGCGCACTGTAGCAGTGCGCCACCGGGCCGGCCCTATGGAAAGTGCTTTCTAATTCCCAGACTTTCTCTCCTGATTTTCAATTTGCTGTGCCACATGGCCTTTCTGAAACCAAGTAGAAAATAAGGCAGAGATTTATGTGTTTCATTTATGCATCTCAGGTAATTGGCCAACATTTTTAATAATTTCATGTTAAATTGTTACCTTTTTAAATAACATCCACTCCGTTTATTATAGTTCATTTATTTTAGCAGATTTCTTTCATAATTTTATTACACTTATTTCAAGGATCCTAAAATGTGTTTGCTACTTATTTAATAGCAATGTGTCAGATATCATATTACAGTTACTAAATAGAAGAGACTGAGAAACATTTCTCCTGACACAGCAGAAAAAATAAAACCCTTGAAGATCAAAAGAAAGTAGAATCTCACAGTCACTAGATATAGAAACTAATAATAGGAGAAACAAATTTTTTCAGTAACTTCAAAAAACATATATTAACTAAGCTTTATTTCTTTTTTTCTTTTTTTAAAAGATGACCGGTAAGGGGATCTTAACCCTTGACTTGGTGTTCTCAGCACCATGCTCACCCAGTAAGCAAACCGGCCATCCCTACATGGGATCCGAACCCGTGGCCTTGGTGTTATCAGCACCGCGCTCTCCCGAGTGAGCCACAGGCCAGCCCCTAAATGAGCTTTATTTCCTAATATGATAGATGTGAGATGAAAGATAACTTTGGTCACAACTTACTGTTTACTAGGGTTGTGGATTTTAGAGGATTCACCACTTTTTAAACATCTCCCTCTGATATGGTGATCTGAATGATATATCCACTGTACTCTCTGAAAAAAAGAGGTTCCAAAATTTATTCCTGGGCCACAGTAACATTAATCACAACAGTATTGTTTCAAAGCCTAAATAAGTCAGCTGATAGAAAAAGGCAAGTTTGTTAAGTAGGTATTATTTACCGTAGAACAGAAAACCCATATAATTTTGGAGTTGGAAGGGATCATCATAGTATAAATATTTCATTTCAAACTGTGGATATAGAGAAGTAAACTCTAGTATTTATAAAGATGCATGTGTGTGTTCGTGTGTGTGTATTTGTGCAAACTGGTAATTAGCTATTATTGCTCTCTACCTAAGAAAATGTGCTTAGAAGTATTGCTTGAAATTTGGGTTTAAAAAAAGGGGAAATTTTTCAGAAATAAGGGTTGTTAGATATTGAAATGGTATACAAAGAAAGTTTGTGAGTATTTTTCAAGAAGAAAGTTGGATTACTGTAGAGGTCTGTCCTTCTTAGAGTTCATGGATTTTTAACTACCTGGGCTTCAATCCTACACAAAGGAAAAAAGATCACATGGCAAAAAGTTAATTTCTTCTTTGATTTTTAAAAATGAATTGATTTTGTTCACTCAGTACATCTTTATCGAATGTACTGGCTAACCACCAAAAAAAAAAAAAACAAAACAAATAAACGAATTAAATGTTGAGTTTGAGTCTGATCCTTAGTTTCAGCACATAAACCAGACATAGTTCCCGGCCTCAAAGATCATCCAAGCTGAAATGATTTTGTTTACTATTGATGCTACAGTAATAAGTAACTTATATATGGATATACCTATCCAATAATTGTTAAGGCATAATAATCATAAAGTGATAGAGTTGTTTATATTTCTTTTTCTTTCAGGTCAAACACTATTTAAAGTAGCAGTCAAATCTCTTTCACCTAAAGAGTTAGTCCGGATTCATGTTCCTGAACCTTTGGACAGGAATGATGGAACTTTTTTGGTGAGATATAGGATGTATGAAACTGTCAGTGAAGGGCTGAAGATAGACATCCTTTATGGTGATGAACATGTGGCTCAGTCTCCCTATATTTTGAAAGGTAAGTGATTATTATATAATCCAGAGCCAGCCTTATGTGTAGGTCCCCTGCCTTTCAGAATGGATTATGATGACCTCGAAGTCATGTGTAACAGTGAACATTGTATATATAACTCCTGAAGCTCAATTTAACTTGAAACTTTAGGGGAAAGAAAATTAAGTAATTTATAGAGTTTTAAATGATAAGAAAAAAATTTTGTATATTTACCCACATAGTTACCATTTCTGGTACTCTTCATTCCTTTCTGTAGATCCATATTTCCATCTAGTACCATTTGCCTTCTGCTTGAAGGATTTCCTACTAACATTTCTTTTAGTGTGAGAATACTGGTAATGAATTCATCCAGCTTTGGAATGTCTGAAAAAGTCTTCATTCTGCCTTCATTTTTAAAAGACATTTTTGCTGGTTATAGAATGATAATTTGATGGATTTGTTTGTTTTTAGTACTTCAAAGATGCTGCTACTTTATCTTCTCACTTGCATTGGTTCCAACAATAACTCTACCATCATCTTTGTTTCTCCACACTGCTTTTAAGCTTTCTCTTTAGTTGCTTTGAGTAGTTTGATTATTCTGTGCCTTAGTGTAGTTTTTTTCATGTTTCTTGTACTTGGGATTTGTGGATCTTCTTGGATCCTTGGGCTTATACTTTTTATCATATTTAGAAAATTTTGGTCATTATTTCTTCAAATATTTTTTCTGTTCTACTCCAGCTGCCTTTCACAGATTCTAATTACTCATATATTAAGCTTGAAATTATGGCTTATTGATACTATTCATTTTTTAAATTCTCTTTTTCTTTCTGTTTCATTTTGTATAGTTTCTATTGCTATGTCTTTAAGTTCTGCAATGTCCAGTTTGTCATTAATCCCATACAGTATATTTTTCATCTTCATTTCTTGATGCTTTTTCATCTTCTAGAGATTTTTTCTGGGATGCAATTGTGTTACTTGGAAATAGTTTCATCCTTTCAAGTTTTGCTTTTACAATTTGTTAGGTAGGACTACTACTGCTTAGTCTAGGGCTAATTATTTCCCACTGCTAAGGCAACACCCTTCTGCATATTCTGTCCAAGCCCCATGAATTAGGAGGCTTTCCAGTCTGGCTGGTACAAACAGGCACTATTCCCAGCTCTCTGTGAGTGGTAGGTACTGTTCCCTCATCACTTTAGATGGTTTTCCTCTGACTTGGATGGCTTCCTCACACATATGCACTGATCATGTGCTCTGCTAAAATACTTGAAGGGGACCTTGTGCAGATCTCTGGAGTTCTTTCTGTGCAATTCTCTCCTTTCAGATATTCTGTCCTACAGATTCTAGGTTCCTTGGTCCCCCTGGACTCTCAGCTCTATCTCTTCAACTCAGTGAGACTGCCAGCTTCTGTGTACATTCCTTCTCCCTACACTACAACCTGGAAACTCCCTTCAGAAGTAAGCTGTAGGAATTACAGGGCTCATCTTATTTGTTTCCCATCTCTCAGACTCACTGTCCTTCATTGCCTCATGTCCAGTGTCTTAAACACTGTTGTTTTATATATTTTGTCTGGGTTTTTTTGGCTGTTTCAGGTGGTAGGGTAAGTCAGTCCCTGTAATTCATCTTGGCCTGATGTAGCAATCCTCAAGAAAATTAAATAATTTAAGAAATCATTTTTAGGGCCGGGCCCGGTGGCGCACTGATATAGTGCGCCACTTGGGAAGTGCGGCGGCGCTCCCGCCGAGGGTTTGGATCCCACATACAGACCGGTTCCCGCTCACTGGCTGAGCGAGGCACGGGAGCAACACCGAGGCTTGCGATCCCGTTGCCGGTCCCCGGTCCGGTACGGGGGCAACACTGAGGGTTGCGATCCGTTGCCGGACATGGAAAAAAGACAAAAAAAAAAAAAAAAAAAAAAAAAAAATTTTTTTTTTTTTTTTTTTTTTTTTTTT
>NW_007730936.1:40260-75312 GCF_000696425.1 Galeopterus variegatus | reverse complement strand
AAAAAAAAAAAAAAAAAAAAAAAAAAAATTTTTTTTTTTTTTTTTTTTTTTTTTTTGTCTTTTTTCCATGTCCGGCAACGGATCGCAACCCTCAGTGTTGCCCCCGTACCGGACCGGGGACCGGCAACGGGATCGCAAACCTCGGTGTTGCTCCCGTGCCTCGCTCAGCCAGTGAGCGGGAACCGGTCTGTATGTGGGATCCGAACCCTCGGACGGGAGCGCCGCTGCGCTTCCCAAGCGGCGCACTATCCAGTGCGCCACCGGGCCGGCCCCAGAAATCATTTTTATATTAAAATAAGTATAGCTATATCTTGAATCAAGACATAAATTTTGCATAAATTCTTTTTTAAATGAGTCTTCAGAGAAGTTCTGTACTTATGGCTGGCCACTTAAATTACACTGCCACACCCTCCTGGGTTACACATTTCCTCTGAGATGTGCTGATGGAAGTGATTTTAAGGGCTCAGAGGAGGAGACCCCAACTTGTCTTAAAAAATCACAACCCCTACTACACTTTAATGCCTGAAAATTAATACATTCTTTTTTTCCTTGTTAAAAGATAAGTTGTTTTATGTTCGTCAGCCATTTATACCTCACTAGAAATGAATTTATCAGTTAATTGTCTGCGAGTAAGATAGACTAGGAGAGGGCATGTGCTATGCTAGGTTACCCAGGGTGATATGAAAAGGACACAGAAAGTAGAATCTTAGGACCCCGACATAATTACAATCACCACCGTTTTGACTAGGGAAGATTATCTCTGTCTGGATAATCTTATAATTCACCAAGCAGGGGCAGAAACAACTCCCCATGTTATGGTGCTTCTTAATGGAGTGTGGCATTGTACATATTTTTTCTTCCTTAGGTCCAGTGTACCATGAGTTCTGTGACTGTCCAGAAGAGGATCCTCAGGCCTGGCAGAAAACTCTTTCTTGTCCAACCGAAGAACCACAGATTGCAAAAGACTTTGCTTCCTTCCCCAGCATTAATCTCCAACAGATGCTAAATGAAGTCCCCAAAAGGTTTGGGGACGAGAGGGGTGCCATTGTTCATTACACGATCCTTGATAACCTCATTTACCGGAGATCTTTAGGGAAATACACAGACTTCAAAATGTTCTCTGATGAGATTTTGCTGTCACTGGCAAGAAAGGTATGAGAATAAATTAATTGATTCCAAAAATAGTAAAATTTAATTATTTAGTTGTCACATTTAAATGCTTAAAATTATAATGGCAAAGGATGAAAATGGATTTCAAGCTCAGAAGTGTGCTTCTAAGATGTTTACCACTTGTGTGCTCATAAGTCCTCCACCTTTGTGGAGCTCACTTTCTTGGAAGATTTAAATTAATTGGCTAGAGACCCCCTCCGAGGTAAGTAAGCCATACAAGGCACTCCCAAGGTTTCTGTGAACTCCCAGATGTTTACAGCTTCTAGGTCACTTCTTTACATTCTCTGTTTCTGCTAAATACTCCTCCCATTCAGATTTCACCTTCTGCAGCTGTTTTCTTCTCTTTACCTCAAAATGACTTGAACTTAGAACACATGTAGTCAGTTCTTTCTGAAATATTTAATAAAGCCAAAGAACTGTAGTATTTAGTACCAAAGACAGAGGTTTTTCCAGCACTGTTAATTATACTTCTGTTTATTTAGGTCCTTCTCCCAGATTTAGAACTTTACGTTAATCTTGGAGACTGGCCCTTGGAGCATCGAAAAGTCAATGAAACCCCTGGCCCTATACCTATCATTTCATGGTGCGGCTCTCTGGATTCAAGAGATGTTATCCTTCCAACATATGACATCACGCACTCCACACTTGAAGGAATGAGGGGTGTTACAAGTGATCTCCTTTCTATTCAAGGAAATACAGGTAAATTAAGGTTAATTCTCTAAGAAAAAGTTTAGAGGCAAAAAAGGTGAAGGGTATGTTCAGTCAGAGAGAGTAAATGTATATGAGGGTACTTCAAAAGGTCCATGGAAAAAATGGAATTAAAAGATGATATGAATCTTTCCATGAACTTTTTGAAGACCTCTAGCATATTTAAATAACCATTCTTCTTATTTTATAACCAAGAAAAGAGAAAAACAGCACCCTAAATGCTGAAGTGGTTTGTTTAGCATCTTCTAACCCTACCTTAACTGAGTCTCCTTTGAGTTGGTCACTTGCAAATACAATTTGAAAATATGTATTTGGTGAAGTTGCCACTTAACATAATTTTGACTCCAATGCCTTTATGTTACCAGATGAGAGAATTTTGAAAATTAAAAATTATAAGCAAATAGAATTGTGATAGTAATATAATTTTAATATTACTACTTCCAACACTTTGTAAGGAATTCTTCCTTTCCTTTTTCTGCCTCTCTTGTTCCTTTAAAATCTGAATTCCTTTCTCCCTGATTGATGGCCTTAGATTTATGATATAACACAACTTTTTATTAAACCAAACTGTATGGGCAGAAAAAGCCCTGCCTTGTCTTTATAGCCTCTATTTCTGGTTATAGTGGTTTGGTGGACTTATTTGGTAGACAAGATCAGGGACTTTTTGTAAACTATCTAAAGATAACATGAAATGAAAACTGACCTACTTTTAATTTGATAACAGTGAATTCCTGAAAAGTGTGCTAAAATAATAGATATTGACTGCCTCCAGTTTCTATGCCTCATGATTTATCCTTTCAAACATTGACAGGTATTAAATCAATGACATCTTTCTTTAGAATAATAGAAATAAATTTAAATTAATTCTTCTAGACTATTTCCCTTCCAGGAAAGAGTGGATATAAATATATGTATACAGTTGAGTTTTATATACATATATATATATATATATATATATTTGCATCTAACAGCATATTAGAAAAAGTCTTCCCTGTATTCAAAATTCTGAGCAACCTAAGGATTAAAGATTTATGAGTATTACTTATGTAGGTTTTTTTGGTGACCCTGTCTAAGAACAAAGCCTAGGTCATATGTGGTTATGAAACACAAAAGATGGAAGAAGTTAATGCAGTGGGCCAAGTCACTGAATCTCTTTTTGCTTCGAACTTGGTCCAACATTTACTTTGGATATTACTTTGGGCATTTCCTAGGGTTGTACAACAGACAACACCAATATTTGTGTGAGCTCTCATAGCGGACAAAAGGGTAAAGTTACAGCATTCTTTTATATAATACAGCAAATAAATAAATAATAAAAAAATAAATAGACTGTTCTGAAAGTCTAAACTTGAAAGTATCTCTGGCAAGTTGAGACTCAATCCCATTTTTTTTGGAAATAGCATCTACTTTAAAAGATAAGTTGATGATAAAAGAGCTTTAATATCTTAAATGACAATGTTAGATTAAAGATGATATACTTACCATATAAAAAGTCAAGTTCATAATCATAGTTTGTTTTTATGGTCTCAAACTTCTAGGGCCTTCCTGGATCAATAAAACAGAGAAAGCTTTCTTCAGAGGTAGAGATAGCCGAGAGGAAAGGCTCCAGTTGGTACAGCTGTCCAAAGAAAATCCACAACTACTAGATGCAGGAATTACAGGATATTTCTTTTTCCAAGAAAAAGAAAAAGAGCTTGGAAAAGCCAAGTTGACAGGTTTCTTTGATTTCTTCAAGGTATGCATTTGAATCTTCCTGTATGGATATGAAGTGATAAACTTACGTTAAAAGTCTACCTGATAGGTGGGCTTAGGCAAATTTCTCCTCTTTTGTGAACTGACACACTTTCACACTTTCTTATCAGACACAAAGAATTACAAAACTCATTGTGGTTTCCTTTTTTTGTCTTTAATTTTGTCTACCAAATAGCTCAAAACTATACTTAATGCTCAAAATAGGAATATAGGATTAATCTGGGGTTTTGATGTATTTATTTATCTTTTCTCTTTTTTGTATTTATTTTAATAAGCTGGGAATATAAATGTCTTTTACATGAAGTGATCTCATGTCTTTTGTAAAAAGATTATAAATTCCATGTATGTAAAAGAGGAGCTGGAATTGGAGTTCAAGTCCTGCCTCTGCCACTAACTGTGGGACCTTCGTCTCTGAGTGTCTGGATTCTAAACACATGAGATACCTAGCTCCTTCAGAACATTATCATGAGGCTCAAAGGAGATAGAGATGTGAACAATGTGACAAAATCTGACTGGCTAGAAAACTCCTTGGTACCAATTATTTAAGAAATAGTTAGAGCTGGCTGGTTAGCTCACTTGGTGTGGAGTGTGGTGGTGATAACACCAAGGTCAAGGGTTCAGATCCCTTTACCCTCCATCTGCCAAAATAATAAAAAAAAAAAAAAATGAAAGAAATAATGACCAGATCTGGAAGTATATCCTCTTCATCTCAGTGTGATATAATGAAAAGAACAGGGGACTTGGACTCAGAGAATAGGGGTTTATATATTCCTCTGCACACCAGTTTTCTCTTTTATAAAAAAAAAAGGGGGAGAGGAGTTAAAATACCTGTTTCACATTGCTTTATAATTGAATGAGGTTTAATGTCTATGAAAAGAGCTTTTGAAATGTAAGTCAACGTCTATTAATCCAACAGATATGCAAAAAAAATACCTACTGTGTTGCTGGCATCTTGCACAAGTCCTTAAAATTCTCCAGATTTCTGTCTCAACTCTAAAACTGTAAAATAGAGATAGTGCCTTCCTGTTTCATAGGTTGAGTATAAAGAACAAATAATATTATGGAAAAATGAAAGTGTAAATTTTTATCAGTACTCATCTTGAATAAAGATAGAACTTTCAAAAATAGTTTTCCTACCTGGTTACAGAAATCGGGAGTCTCCATTACACAGACATAATTGGAAGAGGTATTCATTCCTATTTCCAAAAATTATTTATTATCTTATCTTTAAATGCATTGTATGTCTTAAAATTGATCTGCTAAAGGCTGTTTATGATTTTAATACAAAAAGAAACATAAGTTATAAAATAAAACTGTGAAACACAAAAGTCGGAAAATGGAAAGTAATTCCTTTGTATTTAGCATTACAGAGTTGATGAGAAGCAGAAGTGAAGCAAATGACTGCTTAAAAAATAAAAGCTTTGTTTGTTTATGTTTGTTTTTAACCTTCCAGTACAAGTATCAAGTGAATGTGGATGGGACCGTGGCTGCTTATAGATACCCTTATCTCATGCTGGGCGACAGTCTGGTTCTGAAGCAGGACTCACCTTATTATGAACATTTCTACGGGGCACTGAAGGCTTGGAAACATTATGTTCCAATTAAAAGAAATCTTAGTGATTTACTAGAGAAAATTAAATGGGCCAAGGTACACTTCCTGCAATTTTCATTTCTTTAGGGAATAACAAACTCACCAGTATTAGTTACATGAGTTCTATCCAACACAGTTTATTTTTGTTGTTGTTGTTGAAATATATTGATTATACATATTTACAAGGTACAGAGTTATATTTCAATACATGTATATGATGTGTGATGACCAAATCAGGGTAATTAGCATATTCATCATCAGTGCAAAACTTAAACATCTCTTTGTGATGTGGACATTGGATCTCCTCTCCTAGCTGTTTGATTGCGTGCAGTAAATTATTGTTAATTATAGATGCCTAGCTCAACTATACACCAATAGAACTTATTTTTCCTATCTAGCTGTAATTTTGTGTCCTTTAACCAACCTCCCACTATCCCCTCTCTCCTCCCCTTTCCTGCCTCTAGTAACCACAGTTCTACTGTCTCTTCCTAAAAGTTCAGTTTTATTTGTTTATTTATTTATTTTAGCTCCCACATACGAGAACACGTGGTATTTCTGTTTCTGTGCCTGGCTTATTTCATTTAATATAGTTTTCTCCAAGCTTATCTGTGCTGCTGCGAATGGCAGTATTTCATTCTTTTTTAAGGCTGAGCAGTGTACATTATTTGTGTACATATATCACATTTTCTTTATCCCATATCTGTCAGATATTTAGGTTCATTCTATATCTCAGCTATTATGAACACAAGGCAATTTAATTTGACATAATGGAATCAAAAGAAATGTTATTTTCTGAAATTCTTGTTCCCTTGAAATATCTAAAGAATCAACATCAGAATTGTTTTGTATAACCTCTATCAATATTTTCAAGGATTTTTTGAAGATTTGTAGTCCAGTGTTAAATAGAATATAGATTTTCTGGGGCCGGCCCGGTGGCGCACTGGAGAGTGCGCCGCTTGGGAGCGCGGCGGCGCTCCCGCCGAGGGTTCGGATCCCATGTGGAGACCGGTTCCTGCTCACTGGCTGAGCGCGGTGCGGGCGCAACACCGAGGGTTGCGATCCCGTTGCCGGTCCCCGCTACGGGCGCGACACCGAGGGTTGCAATCCCGTTACTGGTCAGTAAAAAAGACAAAAAGGTAAAAAAAAAAAAAAAGAATATAGATTTTCTAAATGAATCGTACTTATACACACAAACAAGAACACAGGAAATGCAAATTACAGATTGAAAAGACCACAGAGTTAAAGTACTTTATGCACAAGAAAACATTTAAGGCAATTATGGTACACTTTTCTTTTTCTCAGTTAGAAAAAAGGCACAAGTTCTTAACAAATGCATGTTATACAACATCCCAAGAATCACAAGTTTCCTGAAAAGGAAAATTATTAAAAAATTATTGTGTTTTATTATAAAACTATTAAAATTTACCCTTCCATTATAAGTCTTTATTCTAAGTTTTTAAGAAGCAATATATGGTTATGGAAATAACTGTGTGCCTGAGGCACAATCTTTTTTTGTGGCCCTTTATAAGAGCCAGAATTGCTTGCAAATGGCTTTTCCTGTGGACAGCATGGTAGAATATTAACTATTTTCCAAAAGTATAATTAGGAACACTGACTATTCCTGTTACTGAAGGAACAGACTGTGGATACTAATGACTGAATTTTTTGATTATAACAACAATATAGTCTTTTATAACTACCATTACAACTTTTGGGCTCTAACTGCATATCTAAATGGAGCTTTTAAAAGATGTTATAACATGAAAACTGATTCATTCTGCTCTCATGGAGAGAGGGCTAGGCTGGGGACACAGATGATGAATACCAAACTTATTTCCTGGACAGCTAGGAAAGTACCAAGATAGTCACAGTAAAGGCTGCATGTAGGTTGATGCACTGTGGGGGACTGAGAATTGGGGTCCAAACGTGTGTTCATTTCTCTTTAACAGAGATGTCTAGGAAAGTACTCTATTTTCATAGCCTCATCCTTAAGTTACATTTCCATGATCTTCCTTCTCTCCCATACTGTTCACATTCAACCCCACATCTGTCTCACCTCACACTCACCCCTAGTTTTCATTGTAAGTTGCAGGAGTAATTTTCATTCTTTTTTTTAATCTTTCAGGAAAATGATGAAGAAGCCAAGAAGATTGCAAAAGAAGGGCAGTTGACGGCTAGGGACCTACTACAGCCGCACAGGCTTTACTGTTACTATTACAGCGTACTACAGGTCAGTTCAGAGTGTCTATCCTGCTGGGTCAGGTGTCCTCAGATCACGTGCTGGGCCCGAGCCCCTTGTGCTGTGTTTCCTGAAGGACTCAGAGATCAGCCTATGGCCTGGCTGGCTAAGCCCAGGAACCAGTCGATGGAATGATAGAACCAGTGCTAAGTCCCTTTGTGACCTCCATAATTTTTTTTATATCCATTCGTTATTATGAAAAACAATACTTAGAGCCCTTACAAATATCGATTAGAAGCTCCTCCCATCTTGTCAGTGCTCTCTTTTATTAGATGCCTTGTGGAATTCCTAGTATAGGTAATTTCTCTAAAACTCAGAGATCAACATCTTTCCTCATCTGGAAAATAAGAGGATTGGGCTGGAGATGGTTAATGTCTCTTCTCAAAATGTTGCCTCCTTGTTCTTGCTATTGAAGATCCATGCCCTTGCTATCACAGAACAGGGCAGAAAGTAAATATTTAGCTTGCTACAAAAATCAATCAGGCAAATAAAAAATATTTATAATAGTTCTAATATGTTAGGGCTGAATTCCGAAGTGCAAGTGTTTATTGGGAATCTGAGGATTGGTCCTTTGAGTAACTGCCTTGTGTTTTACTCAGTAAAAATCTGGCTAGGAAGAAAAAAATAGGAAATCATGTTTTTGTTTTTAACCTAAGCTTTTTTTTTCTATGGACAGAATAAAAGTAAATTTCCTGAGATGCCTTTGGATACTACCCTTATAGAAAAATAAAAGTGATAAATTACACCATTTACTAGAAGCAGTTCTTCCTTTCCTTAAATGGGTTTATCCCCTCTGCTGGCCTAACTTTAATTTTAATAGTAGGTGTTTCTGGGGCCGGCCCGGTGGCGCACTGCTATAGTGCACCGCTTGGGAGTGTGGTGGCGCTCCCGCCGAGGGTTCGGATCCCACATACAGACCGGTTCCCGCTCACTGGCTGAGCGAGGCGCGGGAGCAACACTGAGGGTTGCGATCCCGTTGCCGGTCCCGGTCCGGTACGGGGGCGACACTGAGGGTTGCGATCCGTTGCCGGACACGGAAAAAGACAAAAAGGAAAAAATAGTAGGTGTTTCTCTCTTAAAATATTAATTAGCCTCACTAACTCATGTCAGCATTTGGTTGGGTTTGGCCTGGTACCAGGAACATACAGCTAAATGGACATGGAACCACGGACCTGAAATATCCAATTTATAGCAATATTTCAATCAGTGGCCAGTGTGGAGGAACATTTCACTGGCCTGTTACCATTTAAAAAATTTGACTACAGGCCTTAGGGAAGGAGGTGTGAGACTACCAGCTTTATTTTGAGATGCTTCCATCTTTGTTTGCTGGTTTGAGTAGTCAGTGAAGTTAATTATTCATTAACAAGTGGAGCATAAATGCTGAGGGCTGCTGTTTGTTTCAAGTAGGGACATTTGGCTTGGCATCCCTTTTGTAGAGGTTTCCTACCTACACATAAAATTGTGGACTGGGGCTGGCCAGTTAGTTCAGTTGGTTAGAGTGCAGCCTTGTAACACCAAGGTCACAGGTTCGGATCCCCATGCCAGTCAGCCACCAAAAAAAAAAAAAAAAAATTGTGGATTGGGGTTCCTTGCTAGATTATAAAATATTAGAGCAGTGCCTATAATAACTGAAGTTAAAATGTACTTTAGGACTGAAATAAGCCAGACCTGTGGTTTTAGAATGAAAATACACAGCAACTAGCAAGGATGGCATGATTGGGGGTGAAGAAGTCACTGGAATGAAGTATGGACTAATCCTTCAGTTGCCTTCAAACATATATTTCAGAAATATGCTGAGCGCCAGTCCAGCAAACCCGAAATACGTGATGGAATGGAACTTGTTCCTCAGCCAGAGGATAACACATCCATCTGCCAGTGCCACAGGAAAAAGCTTTTAAGAGAAGAGCTTTAAGTAAGCCCAGATTCATACTTTGGTGTTTGTCAGCTACGTCTCTACGAGAAGCCCTAAGATAGAATCTAAGCTGTGAAGAACAGTACAGAAGACTTTACCCAGTGGACCAGCTCTCTTGGTGGCTTTATTTTTTTTTTTTTTCCTTTTTGAGACCAGCCGCACCGCGCTCAGCCAGTGAGCGCTGTGAGCGCACTGGTCATCCCTATATAGGATCCAAACCCACGGCGGGAGTGCTACTGCGCTCCCAGCGCTGCACTCTCCGAGTGCGCCACAGCTTGGCCCTTGGTGGCTTTATATACTGTGGATGGATATAGCAGTATTTGAACAAGTATTACCAAATAATCTTTGGATATTAATTTCCTTTGAGTAAAAATTGCTATTATCAGCGTCACAATGACTCTAAAAAGAAAACTTGGGCATCACAGCAGATAGAGAGGCTTGCCAAAATAGAAATCACCCTTAATGAAACTGCTTACATCATATTTATTGGTTTATTTCTATACCTTGTTCACTTTCCCTCTTCCGCTTCCAACTGTGAAGAGAAAAATCTTTGTGTAGGGTTTGTTTGTTTATGTCCCCCTCACTGCATAATTTCTCCTGTTACAAGCTGCTTTTGTTTTTTGGTAATGGTGGCCTCCTCTTGGGAGGTCTGATGGGAATAATTAAGGAAGACTGGATGACTCTGCTATTAAAAGTAGCATGGACACTGTGGAGGGAATATTTTTTAAAGCACTGCTCATATCTTTTTAACTAAAATTTTATCAAGGCCTGAGACAAAATTAAGGAGCTATTGTGCCTTAAGCTAGTAATTCCCAATGTATCTGGGTTATATACCCATCAAGAACAACATAGTTATTAATGTAGATGAAGGTATCCTAAATGCATCATTTATTATCTATATAAAAATCTAGATAAAAGATAGCTGTAGTCAGGTTGGGATCTTTAATTCTTTCTAACCTTGAAAAGGGATTCTTGAAAATATTGAAAACCCCTACAACAAGCTTCAGGAATCCTGCTATCTTGGGTTTTGCTAATAAGGCTGCATCAGAGGCAAACACCCATTCCTCACTCCACCCTTCCTCTATTTCAGTCAGTTTCATTGCTAAGATTAAGACCTTGGAAATTTCCTTGCTTTTGAGGACAGGGTCAAGACTTACAACTCTCGTAGCCCAGAAATTCATTACATACTTCTTGTAGTGCCACCAATCTAAGATTTAGTTCACTAACATGCTCTAGAACAAGAGCTATCCACACTCCCAATTTAAAAATGTTTACTCCCCTGATTAAAATATTTACTTAATCTGAAAAACAATGTAATCACTTTAAAGCAGTCATATTTATTCTTTTTGAAGAACAATAAAAACACAGGATTTTTTTTTAACTAGACAAAAACAAAACCAAATTTCAGAACAGTGTAATGAAAGCCAAGTATCCAAGACAAACTCTAATACCCATCAATTGTTCAAAACCACAAGTGCACAAATATAAAATAAAGAGCAAGCTGTCCTGAGACTGTATCCTAATGAATCCACGTCTTACATATATTGTACAAAGAGTTTGGGGCTTGTCAGAACTGGGATTTTGGCAAGAAAAGTTGCTTTCCTCACACCTCTCTGTCCTCCAACCCTAGGTCCTGATGGCTAATGGCATTTTGTTAGAAATATCTTAAAATTTTAAAATTTTATAACTTGCTGCCAAACAGTTAAAAGCAAGATGAGACAAACCAGACAGCTTCAGGGAGTGGAATAGAAAAGATGTGCTGGAGAAATAAAGTGGAAAACCTCAAGAAATTCTATAGAGAGCAAGCAGCCTTAGTCTAGATAATCCTCCACCTCACTAACTCTGCCATAGACTTTAAAAAAAAAAACGGTTTTTTAAAAACTTTTTTTAAAAAAGTTTTCCATGAGAGTGTTCATTGAAAAACAAGTTACAGAACATGTAAAATGTAAAACCATTCATGTAAAAAAAAAAAGTGTATCCATGTGGTTGAAAGTTTGGAAGGAGATTCACCAAATCTGAGGAGAAGATGGAGAGACGGGAATTTTTACCTTTTGCTCTATACCTTTCCATAATATTTAAATTGTTTTTACTATACATATGAATATAAAGTTGTAAAATAAAGAAAAATGCCAACCTGGGAAAATAAATGCACAAAAGATATAAATAAGACAAGAAAACAGATATTTATATTTTTCATTATGCTGTTTTTAAATCTAAGTCTGGAATTTTATATGATAGGACATATTATATATATTTTTAAATAAAGTAAATGTCTAAATATAAATTTGAAAAAGACAAATTTTTTTAATTAAGAAAGAGGTTGTAACCACCTACAGGCCTGGTATTTCTGTAACTGAGGTGGTATAATTTTAATTCTATTATGTCTTCATGAATAAATGAACCAAAGCTTCTATCACCACCATTCAATCCCTAGTGGGCAGAAATCTAATATTAGAGAGAAGAATGTGGGCTAGACACCATTATTTTGAATTGATGGTGAAAATGTAAGAAGGATAGGCAGAGGACAAATGGTCTCCTGGCATAATAAGGCCAAGGAAGAAATATAAAGAAATATAAAGTTCTTGTTTGGAGGGAAAGGAAATCATCCTTGTGGTGGTGAGGTGTGTTTGACTTCAAATAGTTGACAAGAAAATTAGCCAGACCCTAGGGTAAAAATGATTCTTTTATGCACGGAATCACTGTTTATTGTTTCCCAACCACTACTGCCCCCAGCCCATTCCAACATCTTGTGGAGCTGTTCCAGACACAGATCAAAACCAAGTCTCTTCTAAACCAAGTACTCTGTAGAGTTGTGTGGAAGTGGGAGACGCTAACTTTAAACTGATACCTTACACTGAAACATTTCTTAGACAGAAGGAAGGTAAAAAACTGGGGTGTCTTTACTGTGTAGGAAGACAGCAAATCCTGGAAGTGGGCAGAAGTGGTGATAGCATATGTAGAGGGAAACAAGACAGCCAGAAGGGAGGGAAAGAGGGGAAGAGGGTTATTCATAAAAGAATATTTTTGCAAGACCCCCGTTCTGTTTTGTTTCCAACTGAGTGTACTTCAATGCAATTCTTATGCTAACCACCCATTAGCAGGAGACTCCACAAGTTTAAAGGCTCAGTCTTTTATAAGACTGCCCTTACACCAGCTGCAAGTGAGGTTCTCAGGCCACCTACACTTCTTTTTTTTTTTTTTTTTGTCTTTTGTCTTTTTCCGTGTCCGGCAACGGATCGCAACCCTCAGTGTTGCCCCCGTACCGGACCGGGGACCGGCAACGGGATTGCAACCCTCGGTGTTGCCCCCGCGCCTCGCTCAGCCAGCGAGCGGGAACCGGTCTGTATGTGGGATCCGAACCCTCAGGCGGGAGCGCCGCCGCGCTTCCCAAGCGGCGCACTATCCAGTGCACCACCGGGCCGGCCCTGGCCACCTACACTTCTGACCAACTGGCTAAAAATTCAGAGATTCCCATGACCCCCACCCCCCATTTGATGATTCACCAGAACAACTCACAAAACTCAGGTAAGCATAATGATTACAGTTTTAGTATAAAGGATATATATATAGGACAAGGTTGCTGAAAGTGACAACCCTCTAATCACGTGCTTGGTCTATCTGGTGATCATCCCTCACCTGAAGCCATCTAAGGGCCCACCACAAGTACCTCATTAGTATAACAAGAACACTCCTATCACTCAGGAAATTCAAAAGGTTTTTGCAGCCGTGCGCCAGGAATCAGAGACAAAGACCAGATATAGTCTTCATAATACCACAACACGCCTGAGGGCCTGGGAACTGAGGACCACCTAAGCCATGAGGCTTGTTGTAAGCGTATGAGGTAGCAATATTATCCCCACTCCAGAAGGTTTGGGACAAACACCTGACTGAGCCTCTCAGTAAAGATCTGCATTGACCAAATCCTATTTAATTTAGTGCAGGAGGGCCAGCCCATGGCTCCCTTGGGAGAGTGTGGTGCTGATAATGTAAGATCGGGCCGAAAGCACGAATCTTAACTTGATGGGAAGGCTCATCTCGCAAAGACCAGGAGGCACAGAGATCGATGCACAAGCAAGAGGTTTTTATTTCCGGCCTGCTGGAGGTCGCCCCGTTTTCAGGACAGGAGTGGCCCCGAGCTCTTAACTCAAGCATCTTTTATACAGTTTGGTAGGCAGGCTTTCGTAATAGGCTGGGTTGTATGCCGTTTATTGGCCACTTTAAGCAATTTTTAAAACCATTGGGCTTTTAGCTTTTGGCAGGCAAAGGAAAGACTGAGGTATTGACCAATGGTCCACCCCCCTCCGCTCTTTCCTCCCTTGGTTTCCAAAGATAAGGTGTCATGCTGTTCCTGCAATCAGGTGAGCATACTCCCTTCCTGGGACAGGGTGAACTTTGGGCTCTTTGGAAAGTCCCTTCCCCCTGGCAGCGGAAAGTCCTAATCTTCTGGCGACGGAAGGTCTTAAGCACCTGGTAATGGAAGGTCTTAAGTATCTGGTATTGTTTACCAAAAAGGTTGGGGGTTATCTCTACTTCCACAATAACACCAAGGCCATGGGTTCAGATCCCTATATAGTCATGGCCGGTTAGCTCTCTAGGGAGAGTGGTGCTGACAACACCAAGTCAAGGGTTAAGATCCCCTTACCAATCATCTTTAAAAAAAAAAAAAAAAAGTGGTCCTGATAATTTAGTACAGGGCATGTAGTAAATAGGCACAGAGTAAGCCTCCATCCATGGTTTCCAAGGGTTATTATCCACACCTTTATTGTTAACTAGTGGGCAGCCAGAAGTACCAAGCTTCAGATGACAAATGAACCAGCTAGAGAAACATGAAGATTGTTTGCCCTTGACACCTCACTCCATCTGCTCAACTTTCCTGTCCCCAAAGTATAATGAGAACCCTCCTGCCACCACCTGCATTACTAGTACCACTAGCACTGTAGCAATGGGATGGAAAAGGAAAGGACCTGCCACCTGATGGGAGCTAAATGTATCCTCCAAGAAAAATTCCTTGTCCTCTGCCCCACTTTTATATCATTTAAAATTGGGGTGTTTCACCAAGTGACTCCCTGATTTGGAATAATTTGGGGTGACATAAAGACTTGTAAAGGGAAAGCTATTACAACGAGATTCTGTTCTCATTGCCACAATGAAAGTTTTCTGTTCCCTCTAAACTCTACAACGGTTAAATGCAGGATCCAACTTAAATTTATGTATCTCGTCTGAGACCAAATGTAACAGAAAGTAGCCTGTAAAGTGCAAGTATCCAGGGCTGGCTGGTTAGCTCAGTTGGTTAGAGTGTGGTGTCATAACACCAAGGCTGAAGGTTCAGATCCCAACGTCAGCCACCAAAATAAAAATTAAAGTGCAAGTATCCAAGAGCAGGGGTCCTACAATGGCAAGCTTAGAGTTCACAAACGCAACTTCTCTAAGAATAGAGTGCTCAGTGATGTTCTAGAGCCCACTCCTACCAGCTCTCCATTGGACTTTTGCTCCCAGCTTCACATGTAAAGACATCACATTGGTCCCTTAACACTGACCATGGTGAGAGTATTTTCAGCACTGGAAATTGGCAAATTCTACAAATCAGAGATTGATTGATTACTGGAATTTTGTTTTTGAAAGAAGTTTACCAAGACATCAGTACCAACATTACATAATTCTTTTGCTAACATATTTATTTATTTATTTTTTTTTTTTTTTAAAAGATGACCGGTAAGGGGATCTTAACCCTTGACTTGGTGCTATCAGCACCACGCTCACCCAGTGAGCTAACCGGCCATCCGTATATAGGATCCGAACCCGTGGCCTTGGTGTTATCAGCACTGCACTCTC
Source organism: Galeopterus variegatus (assembly GCF_000696425.1). NCBI lineage: Eukaryota > Metazoa > Chordata > Mammalia > Dermoptera > Cynocephalidae > Galeopterus > Galeopterus variegatus. The sequence continues at coordinate 60,108 of NW_007730936.1, read as the reverse complement.
CCGAGTGAGCCACGGGCCGGCCCTTTTTGCTAACAAATTTAAATTGCCCTATAGAAAAGAGAGAATCCTGTGTCATTTAGCATATCAAAGCAGGAATAAAGGAAATTCTAATTCAGACCGATATGGGCCTTTATCTTGATTTTTGAACAATCATACACTGCTACTAGCATTGTGGATTGATAAGCCCCTCTTAAGAAAGCAACAGGGAAATCCTTAACAGGAGTCTTGCGGGTGAGGACAGATTTCTGTGCAAAGAATTATTTGAAGTGCCAGCTCCCTTCCCCCAGGCTCGTCAAACCTCAACAGGAGGATTGACGCCTGTTTAAAGGTCCCTACAGCTTCCTTCTGGCCACTGCAGGACTCTGACCTATGCCCCCTCCTCATGTGTGGCATTGTTTTCTACTACATGAGACATTTTTCACGATTTTAAAAGATTTCATGATCATATCCAAGGGGCAGTCTTGTCCACTGTTGGAGTTTGTCCCAGTGCCAAAGCAGCAGAGGAAAAAAATGTCATGTAATTGTGACTACTTTTCCCCTGCACTATGAATATTTCCCTTTCTCTCACACCAATTCATTTTGCTTCTTTATCTCTTGTCTTTACATGGTTTATAAAGAGAAATCTTTGTCTTCCAACTGGAAAGCAATAATGTTAATTTCATAAATATAGTACTACACATTGTATTATAATGATAAGAAAAAGGAGAGAAAAAGAAGAGGAAGAAAATGAGTGGACAGGACAACAGAGAGAAGGAAGGAAGAAAAAATTTCTATGAAACCACCCAGAAGTTCTTCTGCGTTCTCTTTCTTAGTAATTTAAGCTCATTTCTAGATTTAAGCTCATGCGTATAAATGAATAAACACCTGAGGGTTTTGAGCTTCAGTGATCCCTTGTGGCTACTTTAAAGAAAGATACCTTTTTCTTTTGAAGAATTCAAAGATTTCAACATGTAGGGGCCGGCCAGGTGGCGCACTGGATAAGTGCGCCGCTTGGGAAGCACAGCGGCGCTCCCGCCCGAGGGTTCGGATCCCACATACGGACCGGTTCCCGCTCACTGGCTGAGCGAAGCGCGGGGGCAACACCGAGGGTTGCAATCCCATTGCTGGTCCCCGGTCCGGTACGGGGGCAACACTGAGGGTTGCGATCCGTTGCCGGACACAGAAAAAAAAAAAAGACAAAAAAAAAAAGATTTCAACATGTATTAGAACCATAAGAAAGTCTGAGCCTAAGTAGAAATTACATAAAGAATACTCAAATAGTAACTATTGTAATTTTTTTTTAGTAATTCAGACAGCGACTTCATTACAAATAGCTTTTTAAAAAAAGGAATATATAAACAAGGTAGTATACCTTAAACGTGTTTTTATATTTCATTCTCTACAATTAGAAAATTTTGTTCTGAATTATTTACTGGCTTAGTTTTGTAGTTTTTTAATTTTAATTTTTAAAATTGTGGTAAAATATACACAAATGTACCATTCTAGTCACTTGTAAATATACATTTCAGTGGCATTAAGTACATTCATGTTGTGTTGTTTTGAATTTATATTTTTAAACTAGATTAAAAGTTAAGTACCAGTATACATAATGCTTCCATGACTATACTTTTATAGGTTTGTTTTTTTTTGTCTTTTTCCGTGTCTGCAACGGATCGCAACCCTCAGTGTCGCCCCTGTACCGGACCAGGACTGGCAACGGGATCGCAACCCTCGGCGTTGCCCCCGCGCCTCGCTCAGCCAGTGAGCGGGAACCGGTCTGTATGTGGGATCCGAACCCTCGGGCGGGAGCGCTGCTGCGCTTCCCAAGCGGCGCACTAGCGCAGTGCGCCACTGGGCCGGCCCCCTTTTATAGTTTATTATTCATAGCTATTGTATATTAATTCATCAAGGTAACTACATGAAAGGGAACTAAAACTCAGCCCCCTGCTTCTTATGATTGTGATAATGATTTTTCTTTTCTTTTTTTTTGGCGGCTGGCCGGTATGGGGATCCAAAACCTTGGGCTTGGTATTATAACACCACACTGACAAACTGTGTTAACCTGCCAGCCTGTGATAATGACTTTAAAGAACTCTGGAAGCTCAGTGAGTCACTGAATTAGCCTACAGGGAATTTCTTCTGTGCAGATGTTTCTATTATATTAGGAAATTTTTCTTCGGGTGTTTTTTCCCCCTAGACGTTCTTATATCCTTGAGCATAGAAGGGAAATAGTAGAATTGGGCAGTTGTGAAAATATTTTGCGATAATTCGTGACTAACTAAAGCATGCCAAAGCATCAGATATTCACAATTCAAGCAACCGAACTTGCTTTAGATACGCAGTACTTTTATAATTTAAGGTTATTTGAAAACCCTAGGAAGTCATCTGTTTTCACTTAAAAACTGGTTTAGGCTTTACCAGCTAAAGAGCTAAATTTAGAAATAGCATGGGACTGCAGTCACGTGTCAGTCTCTGACTTTGATCAAGATCTGTCAATTCGCTAGAAGGATCAGTTTTCTTATTTACAAATGAATAAATTAATCAAATAGAAAAGATCTCATTATATTTCTCTGACATCTTTAAGGTCCTTGATTGAAGTGGCTGGACTTTATAATACACTAAGCCCAACTTCGCAGACACTTTGGGTCCTCTTCCAAAATCTTTTGCCTCAGAGCCATTGACAACGGCAGTGCGAATTTCTGACACGACCAACGCTCTACGTACGCTTTCCTTTTGGATCCCCGGGCTCGTGGAGGTCTGGGTGGAGGAAAGCTCGGGACCGAGGGGCGGGGCCTGGAGGCGGGGCTAAGGGGGCGGGGGGACGGAACTAGATTTTCGTCATTTCCGCCTACGACGTTACCAAAGAAACAAGTGGAACCGGGCCAGCGTCAATTGGCAGGTGAAGGGAATGGTGTCCCCGCCCTCTCAGCCGGTACCACGCCTGTTCCCCTCGTCTCTGTGGCCACTGGCCTGAGCCTTCACTGCTTCAGGGCCCTAAAGTCCCTATCCCCTTGATGTCCTTGCCCCTCCATTCCTCGTAAGGACGTTTCTTCCCTCTGAAGCCCCCCGCTAGGCCTCCCGCCTCCAGTTTATAATCTCCCCGGGATTAACCCCTTCCGCGGCGCTTCCTTGCCTTGCCGTTGGTGAAATTGCGTGGATCTGCTTGAAAAGCCCTCCCTGTCCATCCTGCGCGCTGTCAGACCCCCACTCACTACTTCGTTCTTCTTCCGGCGGAGGAGGAAATACTTGTTCAACTACTTCACATTTTTTTCTGGACTTTTTTTTTCTGTTCGACTCATGATATGGTTTTACGTTTTGTCGTTTAACTATTAAGAGGTGAAAAAGGGAAAGGCGTTTTTAAGGAGCAGGTTAAGTAGTTGTCTATCCCCTTAATAGGAAGGACAACAGGTAAAAAGGAAAAGCAAAATTTCGAAACTGATCAAGAGCATGAAACACGTTTATCAATAAAATTTAGTACAGGAGTTAAGATAGGAAGTATGGGTTCTGATCCCAGCAAGTTATTTCACATCTTTTAAAGTAAGTGAAAAGGAGAAGCCAAATACATCTTATGGGCTTTTTCTCCCAAGGTCTAAAGGTAGATCAGTGGAGCCATGACTTATTATAATAAAAGTTATCATTGATTTGGGATAGTATCTCCCAAAGTAGGTAATACTCTTGTAAAATCTTTGTCTCTGAATCTGCCCTTTAAGAAAGTGGCACCTGGATGTAGTAAGATATACTTCATTACCTGAGCAGTGGTTTGATAGTACGGTTTAGTATCTGACAATTTGAGAATGTTTTCGCATTGATTAATTGATTTGGAACCTCATAATAACCACATGAAATCGTCTTATTTCTTATCTAAAGCAAGCAACTGCTCTACCCATCTTTCTTCTCTGGACTGTGTCCTATTGCACCTACTCAAAGAGTTTCATCCTTTGATTTATCCCTCCCTTACACCTTTAATTTCTCCCTCACTACTGGGTCATATCATATACAACATCTTAACATGCTTTAGTATCTCCCATATTGAAAACCAAAAAAAACCCAACTCTTGAATCCATTCCCACCCCCAGCTACTACCCCTTCTCTCCTGTCCCTTACAGTGCCCCAAAGAATTGTTACTGTACTTACTGTCTCAACTTTCCCACTTCTTCAACCCACCCGATTCTTTCCTCCCTGGGACTCCGCTGAAACAGTACTTATCAAGACTACTAGTGACACTATCTGGCCAATTCTAATTTTTTATTCTCAATTTACTTGACCCTTCAGAAGCATTTGACACAATTAAGCAGGTTCTCTTTCTTAAAATATGTGGAATTTCACTGTTCCTCAATGATGTGAGTGACTTATTTGAGTCAGATAGTAATTTTGAATACTGGAAAATATTTCCTCAATATTTTGTGCTATTCATATGTAATGGTAACATATATGACACACTTTTAAATTTAATCTGCATTACTTAACATGTTCACCATCACTTTCTTAAATCTAGACAACCAACAAAACAATAAATCAAGTACTGATTTGTACTTGTACTGATTTCACAATTTCTGTGATGTGAATACTCTCACCATGGCCAATTTCAAGCTACTGACATGGCCTCAGGAATTGGGAAGTGATGAGCAGTAGTGCACCATTTATATAGTATTTCCACCTTGCAGATACAATAGGTCAGTAGTTCTCAACCGGGGAAATGGCTGCAGATGTTTTTTGGTCATCAAAATTGTGCTACTGGTACCTGGTTAATAGAGGAGAGACATCCGGCTAAAATCCTACCATGCACAGGACAATCCCCACCACTAAAATTTATCAAGCCCAAAATATCAATAGTTCCACTGTTAAACCCTGTAATAGGCTTAAATAATTTAATTTTTAATAATGGCTTTGTTTAAAGACCAGATCACAAAATTCCTGAAAATGCAAAATTTGACTCTATTGAGCCCCAGTACAAGCTTCATTCAGTAAACTACTGAAACCATTCCAGTTGATTTCCAGTATAAGTATAATGTGGCTCCTACCTTCCTCCCTGATCCTAACTCTCACTCTGTCTGTTGCTTTGCCTCCCACGGATTTGTCACCCCTTTTCCCTGTGTGACAGAGCCGCCAAAGATTACTCAAAGCCCATCTCTTCTGAGCAGTGAGAAGCCCCGAAAAGGGGTTAATCTCCCAGAACCCTCGAGAGGCATTCCTTTCATTTGGGAAATTAACCACAAATTGGAGTGCTCTTCCCACATTTTTTCTCCAGACCAGGAAGTTACAGGAAGAGAACATAGGTGGGGTTTTTGCTAAGTATAGTTTAACAAGTTTAATGATAGAAACTGGTAACATTGGGCCGGCCCCGTGGCGCACTCGGGAGAGTGCGGCGCTGTGAGCGCAGCGACGCTCCTGCCGCGGGTTCAGATCCTATATAGGAATGGCCAGTGCACTCACTGGCTGAGCGCAGTGTGGGCGACACCAAGCCAAGGGTTGCGATTCCCTTACCAGTCACAAAAAAGACAAAAAAAAAGAAACTGGTAACTTTGAGTAAGACAAGCAAGGCAACATTCTATAATGCAATTAAGTCTATCCACTAACAAAAGCTTGATTTTAGCAAACATTCTCTTCTTACAGCAATTTCCCAGTATCTTGACATATCAATCAGTAACCTGTCTGTCTTTGAGCCAGCAACCTTGCTGTGTTACAATTCTTTATCTTACAACAGAGACTATAGCCTGGGGAAAATTTCCTGTCGTTTGCAAGGTCAGTATTTGAAACTGCAAGGCTTTGGAAAACCAGGCCCTGTGAAGTACATTTGCTCTATGCATACTCCACACCTGTCTCTTTTCTCTGACCTCTACTGACACTGTTTTCTTTCAGCCACTTGAAAACACCAAATTCCTTATCTCAGGGCATTTTTATCTGCTGTTCCTTGTGCCTGGAACCTTGTTCCACCAGATTTTCCTATAGTTGACTCTTTCCATCATGAATATGTCTCTCCATTGGAGAGGATTTCCCTTACTACTTGTGTTAAAATGCCCCTGATCATTCTCTGTCCCACTATTCTATCTTCTTTATTGCACATGCACCACTTTTTGGTTTTTACCTCCTTAAAATAACATTTTAAGGGCCGAGCCCGTGGTGCACTTGGGAGAGTGCAGCGCTGGGAGCACAGCGGCGCTCCCGCCGCAGGTTCGGATCCTATATAGGGATGACCGGTGCGCTCACTGGCTGAGCGCGGTGCAGCCGGTCTCAAAAAGGACAAAAATAAATAAATAAATAAAAAATAACATTTTAAGTAACGTGTTATTCTACTTTTCTTTACTTTTTAATTTTTTTTTTTAAGATTTAGCCATTATCTGGTAACTTCTTATCAATACAAAATGAGGATTTAGCTTTCTTACACACAAACAACCACAACACACAAATACACACTCATTCCCTTCCCTCATCTTACTAATTAAAAAAGAAAAAATCCTGCTGTAACACTAAATAGGGCCTAAATTTTTAATTGCATACAATATAAGAATAAGGAAGGGAGGAGTTAACACAAATAGCTTATTACAGATTGTTTAATACACTGCTTTTTAAAAATTGAACATTATGATATAAACCATTTTACATGTCAATATGTACATTTACAGCATCACTTTTAATATTTTCACTGTATTCTATTGTATGAATGCATGATAATTTATTTAACCAATCTCCTGTTCAGTCATCCAACTAGTATTTTTTATTGATCACCTACTGTTTGCTAGAAATGGGGGATATAGCAATAAATGAGAAATAGTCTGCTCTGAAGGAACTTAATCGTAGGGAGATGATATAGATAGTAAACATGTTCACAAATACACAAATAAGGATATTGATTATTTCAATAGAAGATAATAATAGCTTACTTTTTTGGCAGCCTCTAAACACCCTTTAGCCTATGTCACAGGAGAAGAAGGAAGCAGGTGTGTGCAGAAAGCCTGGGTAAAATTATTTCGATCAAATAAGTTGCCCAATAAGTTGGCTACAACATGGTCACACAGTCAATTAAAAGGGATTTTTAAAACTCTATTAAATTTTTATCTACAAAATTTGGAATGTATTTGGGAAAGTGATAAAATTTTCATGACTTAGCACTAATGCTATCATGATATCACACACGTGTGTTGCTTTGTATGTGAAAATCAATCACTATCCATTAATAAAGAGATAAAAATCACACAGTTTAGTTCTTGGAAAGAGTATTAAAAGACATACTATAGCCCTAATGTCCTATTTATGTTTTTAGTTCTTTACTTTTGTAAAATCTAGAATTAAGCACTCCCATAGGTCATTTTTTTTTTTTTTTTTAAAGATGACCGGTAAGGGGATCTCAACCCTTGGCTTGGTGTTGTCAGCACCACGCTCAGCCAGTGAGCAAACCGGCCATCCCTATATGGGATCCGAACCCGCGGCCTTGGTGTTATCAGCACCGCACTCTACCGAGTGAGCCACGGGCCGGCCCCCATAGGTCATTTTTTTTAAAAAAATTTATTTATTGAATCAAAATTGATTATACATATTTTTGGGGTTCAACATTGAGATATGTTGATCAAATCAATATTACTAGCATATATATTGGTACAAATTGTAATTATTCTTTATACCCCTTGTCCAGTCTCTCCCAACCCCCGTCTCACTTCCCCCTCTCCCTCTAATTACCCTAGATTTCTTCTCTTCTTCTCAAAGAATAATGGTTACTCTGTCAATTTGTTGCCTAGATGATCTGTCCAATGCTGAGAGGTGTGATCAGGTCCCCCAATATTATCATAGAGTGGAAACTTCTGTCACTCTGAAATGGGCTTTGTGGAGAGAGATAGCCTTTCCTTTTCTTTATCTCTGCTGGTGACTCTCCTTGTGTCAATGCACTCCAGTGGTTGGTGGATCATCTGCATGGTGGTTGTGCTGTCTAGCCACTTTCGCGGCAGCCATGGTTATTGTCTTGGCTTTGGAGGGCCACCCACATGGAGGTGATGTTTTTGGCATGCTCCTTGGTGCTGGCAGTATGCCTGATTATGGGGTGTGTCTGGTTCCCTTCTCCATGCCTCTGGTCACTGGTTGGGCCCCGAAGCACTGGCACTGGCAGGGTGTACCTGGTTGTGGGAGGAGGGGTCCGGTCCCCTTCTCCATTCCTTGGGTCCCAGGGTGGGCCCTGAGGTGCTGGTGCAGTGTGCCTGGTTGTGAGAGGGGGGTACACAGGACAACATTTTTGAGGACAATTTGACAGTGTCAAAATTTTAATATACATGCTCTTTTTAAAAAAAAATAGAGTTATATACTTCAAAAAGTTCATGGAAAAATAGAATTAAAAGGTAATACTAATCTTTCCATTAACTTTTTGTAGTACCCTCATATATGTGAACTACATGCACACTGTGAAAAAAACCAAACAGTATAAAAGAGTATGCTGGAATAATATCTCTTTCATTCCTGAACCTAGGTCCCTCAGTCTGCTGGGCCCTCCCTAGAGACAAATACTTTTAACAGTTACTTGTATCCCTTCCCAGAGAGAGTCAATGCAAATATATATGTGAATACCTTTTGTCACAGCAATTCCACTTCTAAAAATCTATCCTACAAGAATAGTTGCACATATACACAAATATATGTACTAGGATATTCATTTTGAAATCATAAACAAAAAAAAGAAACAATCTGAATGTCCAATAACGAATGGAAAGATTAAGTAAATTATGACATCCATACTTAGGAATACTGTGCAGCTATAAAAAGAATGAGTAGGATCTATATGTATCAACATGGAGCAGTCTTCAACAAATATTGTTGAGTAAAAAAATATATATAGGGCCGGCCCGGTGGCGCACTGGATAGTGCGCCGCTTGGGAAGCGCGGCGGCGCTCCCGTCCGAGGGTTCGGATCCCACATACAGACCGGTTCCCGCTCACTGGCTGAGTGAGGCGCGGGAGCAACACCTAGGCTTGCAATCCCGTTGCCGGTCCCCGGTCCGGTACGGGGGCGACACTGAGGGTTGTGATCTGTTGCCGGACACGGAAAAAAGACAAAAAGACAAAAAAAAAAAATATATATATATATATATATATAGTTTGATCACGTTCATTCAAACCTTATATATATGTGTTTGTATATGTGTATATAGAAGATATTTGTGTATATACAATGTGTATATTATATACAAATGTATGCATATATATAAACTATGTATATATGTATGTACACAGGCACATATACGTTTATTTAAAATTTTTAAATATATAAGAAAAGATCTGGAAGAAACACATCTATTAACAGAGATAGCCTTTGAAGACAGAACTGGGCTAGAAGAAATGGGGGATGGACAATTTTCACTTTTTACTCTGTAGTTCTATGTTGTTTGAATTTGTGTATTGTTTACATAATATCCTTTAAAGTAAATAAGTCTAGACAGTGTTTTGAAATATTTTGGATTTTAAACAGTAATGAGATGTTAAATAGGGAATGATATTTTTAATATATTTCTAATGCTATTTTTTAATTGTCCTGATTTTATAACCAAATAATAACTGTATTGTATATGTTGACCAGTAAAAAAGAACATGGACAAGAAAACCTAAGAGTAATGAATAGAGGTGACCACAATGTATCAAAATTTATTATAATTATTTTTCTATTTTTTGTCACATTTTGATATGATTTTTTAAATTAATAAATTTCAGATGGCAGAGTTATCTTCTATGTTTATCTCTTTTAATGACAAATAGTGACAGTGTCTTTAAAAATTATTAAAACTGTTTATCACATCATTCACAAGGAAAACTGTTTTTCCTGAAGTGTCCCAAAATACAAAGATAAACTATATTTTGTTATTTCTCCATCTGTTGACTAGAAAGAGAATTTCTTGAAATACTGTCCTTTGATCAAAATTAACAAATCTTTTACACCCCAAATATTATTCCTTCTCATTTGTTCTAATACTTATTTGTAAATTAAGAAAATAATTGTGCTTAAAACGTCCAGTTACATCAATTTTTTAAACAGAATAATGCACATGAATAGTTCTTATTTTAGAAAATAGTTTCTATTGTAATAGTATGTAAGATTTATTGAGTGGTTATGGTGGGCCAGAAACTGTACTAAATGCTTTATCTGTATTATATGACTTAATTTTCATAATTTTATGAGGTAGGTACTCTCGGTCCCTATATTTTACAAATGAAAAACCTGAAATTTGAATAAGTTAAGTAAATTAAGCAGGATCACGCAGCTAAGTATGAAGTAGAATTTGTTGAGACTTAAATCCTGGTCTATCTTCAGAGCCCAAAGACTTAATCTCCCCGTGCTTCCCTTTTGTTAAAGCTATTTGTAAGGAAAGAAAAAAGACAAATTCTTTTTCATAGAGAACCTTCTCCTACTATTAAAAATGTTAATTTAAGAAACTAAACAATAAACACAGTTAGGAAGAAAACACCTTTAATTTTAAGCTTCTGAATGATTTTAAACACCAAGAGAGAAAATAACAAATTAAGAAAAAATATAAATAGGTTTTTCTTTTATTTTCTTTATAAATAGCATATGCTTTAGGTAGTTTTTATGTTTGGTCTGTGTCTCTCTAAATATAGCACACATATTAGTAGATGTGTGTTGTATGTTTAAATATTTCAGGGTTCTGGGATTTGTAAATCCTTACACATATTGCATTTTACAAGCAGCAGTTCAGAATTTTAAACTTTGAAGCAAAATTTATTTATTTTGGACTATGAGAAAGCATCTCAGACCGTATATTTACTGTAAATGCAATGCATGACATGCTGTGAATTATTACTAACTCTGAGATTGAGTAAAATCCATGTTTCTCCCTGTGTTCAATGCAAAGCTTTTTCCCCCCCTTTAATTTGACCATTAGAGCATTATGCCCTTTATAATGTAAACTCATAGAGTTGTGAAACTAAAAGTACTTTGAGTTAATTTATTGCAGTGCTTTCATTTTGCAAATGATGAAACTGAAGCCTTAAGATGTTAAGCTACTTGTCCCAGGTTACGTTAAGTAGCGATATGAACTAAAACTAAAATACATCTTCAGTCTTTTAGTTCACTAGTCTTCCTTCTGTGGTTATATGTAAGAAAACTACCAAAGCAATGAATTAATTGTGTATACTTTGTATTTCCTCTTATTATGAATACTGAAAAATGAATAAAGTTATTGTGTATAATTGATATAACCTACACAAACAGAAAATTCTTCCATATCACTCTTCTGATAACACTGGAGAACACTGGAGCAGTTTCATTATTTGACTTAATTAGTCATTCTTTTTTTATTGTAATGCAGTTGATTATACATATCTGTGGGGTACAGAGTTTATATCATTACCTGTGTGCAATATATGATGCTCAAATCAGGATAATTAGTATATTCAACATTATACAATGTAAACATTTTTTGTGGCCTTTTACCAGTTCCTCCTTCACCACCCCCCCTTCCTTTCATACCTCTGTAACTCAGTTCTTTTCTCTCCTTTTGAAAGTTCAACATATTATGATGGTTGTATTTTTCTTTTTTTAAAAAAATGTATTTGTTGGGCCGAGCCCGTGGCGCACTTGGGAGAGTGCGGCGCTGGGAGCGCAGAGGCGCTCCCGCCGCCGCAGGTTCGGATCCTATATAGGGATGACCTGAGCGCGGTGCAGCTGGTCTCAAAAAGGACAAAAAAAAATGTATTTGTTTATTTTTTAGTTCCCACTTACGAGTGAGGACATGTGGTATTTCTCTTTCTATGCCTGGCTTATTTCACTTAACATGACTTTCTCTCAATTCATCCATGTTGCCACAAATGGCAGTATTTCAGTCATTCAATTTTGAATGAGATGATTTTTAAGGTATAAATGTTCAAGAAGCATAAATAATAATTTAGCTCACTGCACCTTTTTAAAGGACTAAAATTATAATGTCTTTCTGACTATTTCTAAATTCTTCACAGTATTAAAACAAATTATTATTAGAATTAGTGATTTTGTTTGTTCCTTACTAGTCAAACTTCATCTTTTTTTTGACAACTTAATGCATTATGTATTAAGTAGTCGATGTAGTTAATAGTTAAAAAGAGAGAAAAAATCTGGAATCATCTCTAATTCTAAGTTTAGCAGCCTGGGCAATTTTGTGGATGCAAATCTGTCTCTATGCGTGTTAAGAAATGTTTATTTGGGGGCCGGCCCGTGGCTCACTCGGGAGAGTGTGGTGCTGATAACACCAAGGCCACAGGTTCGGATCCCATATAGGGATGGCCGGTTAGCTCACTGGGTGAGCGTGGTGCTGACAGCACCAAGTCAAGGGTTAAGATCCCCTTACCGGTCATCTTTTAAAAAAAAAAAAAATTTATTTGATGTCATACAACAGAGTATGCTAAGGTTGTGGATTTTAAAGGCAGAGATACTTGGATTCAATACTGGCTTTGTTACTCACTATTTGACCTTAGGCCTCGAAGCTCAGTCTTCTCATCTCAAATACAAGCATATTAGTAAAATCTGCTATGCAGGATTGTTGTTGGAATTAGAAAAAATAAACAAATTGGTACATATTAGGCAATCAATAATAGGTGACTTTTAATTTTTATTATAATTATTTTGATACCATATTTTCTTTTCATTGCTTCATTTATACAACTGTCTAATTTTCATTGAGTTCTAGTGATGATTTTATAACAAAGCATATCAAATAACTTTAAATATATCCTTTTTTATTATTTTCTGTTAGGACTTTCAAATGCCTTGGCGACAGGAATCAGAATTTACAAAGCAGGATAAAGCTGCCAGAATCATTCAGCAGGCCTGGAAAAGTTTCCTTGTGAGTTTATTTAGCAGCTTTATTAAGATATAATTTATATCATAAAGTTCACCTGCCTAAAGTATACAATTCAGTAGTTTTGGTTTATGTACAGAATTGTATACCACCCTTCACTTTAAAAGCACCACTTTTTTTTAAGTTTCAAAAAGTTATAATTAATTATTTCATTAGCTTCACACATATTTATTCAGTTCCTGGTCAGGGCCAGGCTCTTTGATAATCAATAAAAAGGCTACTTACTATCAAGAAAGTGTCAGTAATATGTTCATTTGACTTTCATCTCTAAACCTTTTATTTCTTGACTCAGGAATCAGGTTTGTGAGCAGGTATTAGGGATATATTCACTCATTAATTATTTATTGAGTACCTACTCTTGGAGAGCTTAAAGTTTATATCTGGGTTAATGTAGTAGTTATCAAGCTGTTGTATTGATAGAGCTGATCTTATAGGTATAAGGAATATTCCAAGTTGAGTCAAGAGTTACAATGACTTCACTCTTTTCTCTCTGATAGCAGCAATACTCTGTGCCTGATAACTGTGTAAAGTGGTATAGCTCTGTTTCGAGCACACAAGACAACCTTTGTATCAGTTAACTAAATTTTGCAAAATAGCTTCCATTATTTGCCTCTTTTGACTCTACTAAAGCCATAAAACCTATGCTGGGACATACATTGATTTTCAACACTAAAATAATAATTTTCTTTTAAAACCTACTCTTTCTTTGTTGGTTCCATTAACATACTCATTATCCAGGCTTATGCTTTTCTGTCATTTGTGACTTCTTTTCTCCCACGTCCCCAGCCAGACATCTTTGAATAACTATTATATTCTTGGCACTATGCTGGACATTTTATAATACACTTACCTTTAAGGGAGCTTCAGTAGAGAAGCCATGTATATAAATAAAGATGTGTGTGTGTGTGTGTGTGTGTGTGTGTGTACTGTAGACTGAGCATACATTTTCACCTTCTATCCCTCCAGGACCCCATTGAAATGACAATATATAGAAGGTTAATCCATAACAGAGAGAAGGGTGTTCATGAGCAGAGAAGAAATTTTATCAATTTTCTGGAAAACCGAACCTACATGATAGCATCCTGTTGGACAAAACTGTGTAGAAGCACTTGCTTAGACACACTTCAGGGGGCTACAGTGAGGACACTGGTTTGTCATCAGAACCTCTGAAAAGCTATAAATTTGGAGTTAGCAATTTAAAAGAGCTGGAAGGATAAGGACATAAGACAAGGTGTTAATTGAAGGCCTGTACATGGAACAGCTGTGCCATTTGTCTCCATTGTCACTTCCAGACCCAGAGCTGCTGGTAGAAGGATATTTACCACTAGTCAAAATCTGCTGGTAGATTAACATATACTGTTAGGAAAAACAAAACAAAACAACACCCCCCCCCACCCCCAAAAAAACCAAACCCTGAAGGCTTATCTCTTTTTAAAAAAGAAAAATCAAATAGGCTGTCTGGTTAGCTCAGTTGGTTAGAGGATGGTGTTATAACACCAAGGTCAAGGGTTCAGATCCCTGTATAGGCCAGGTGCCAAAAGAAAAAAAATCAAATGAACTATTTGGGAAAGCTAGTTCTATCTAGCATGGCTTTGGCACTCCACAGTAAAATCCATTTAATTTTAATATTCAAGGGACATCCTGCTTAATAGCTGGCTACCTGACCATACCCCTTAAAGAAAGCCTGCTGGTTGATTTGTTACACTTATGTCACAAAGCTCCCAGGTAATCTTCCCACTCATGAGTGAGAACACTGGGGAAACAGGAGACTGACACAAAAGCACATACTAGCTCCCTAGAAAAATTGACACAGATCTGCATTCTTAAGTATTAATTGACAACCAAGGTTCACCAAGGAAAACCAGTGATATAAAAACAAAAAGGAAAAGAAAGGAAAAAAAACCTGAAGGAAATAAAAATAATCAATTTAAATTAGAACAAGATGTTGAATAACTCTAAGAGGGTTATATTTTGGGGGAAAATGGTACCAGAGGCTAGATCTCAAAAAAAAGGTTAGAATCTCTAAAAAAAGAGCTAACCATGAAAGTCATGGTTCAAATATAAGGGAGATTAAAATTGTTCTAAGATGTGAAGAGAATATAGTACATTTGATCTTGATTCCAGATACATTGTATTTCAAGTGGCCCAGAAGGTGACTTTTAAAAAAGGATCCATAGTTTTAGCACATTACTTGGCCCTATAACTGAATTATTTGCATAGTCATAGTAATGTAAATGAAGGGACTTAAAAAATCATTTAAAATATTTTTATCAAAGTAATATGTGTATTTCTTTAATAGGTAAGATAATATCGAATATTATAATAAAAAGCAAATCTTTTACCCAATTCCACTCTTCACCCTCATATTCTAAAGGCAGCCAGCCACTTTTTACTATTTTTTGTTGTAGATCTTCTAGTAGTAACTTCCATGCTTCTAAATAATATGCTTGTACAAGTACAATTATTTTTTTATCAACTTCAGAAGCTATCTGTTGGCTTTCTGCAAAGATAATTGAAAATTTGTTACTTATCCTCCTTAACCCTGCTAATATCTCTCTTCCCAGTATGATAATGTCATTATTTTTAGTTCTTCCATTTGTTACCCTTTGCTTTAAAGCATATCTAAGCCTTCATCTCTTGTTCCATCAGGCTGACATAGGATCACTCAACTCCCCTTTATATATGATGAGGATATAAATATCCCTACCCTTTTCTTCACCTGCCCTCTCCATCTTCAAACCTCTAAATTCCATCACCTGTGCTATTATGTAGTAAATACTCACTTGGAGAAGTACTTCATATATCCTGAATGCAAGTCCTTTATTGAATGTATGTATTGCAAATATCTTCTCCCAGGCTGGCCTCATTGCTCTCTTAAAGGTGTTTTTTTGATAAAGAGAAGTATATTTAATTTTAATAAAGTCCAATTTGTTTCTTTTTCTTTTTTTTTTTTTTTTTATCCTTTTTGTCTTTTTTCGTGACCAGTAACGGGATCGCAATCCTCAGTGTCGTGCCCATACCGCGACCGGCAACGGGATCGCAACCCTCGGTGTCGCGCCCGCACCGCGCTCAACCAGTGAGCGGACCGGTCTCTATATGGGATCCGAACCCTCAGTGGGAGCGCCACACTCTACAGAGTGCGCCACCGGGCCGGCCCATGTTTCTTTTTCTTTATGGTTAGTACTTGCTGTGTACTGTTGAGAAATTTATGTAACCAAATTCAGAGGATATTTTCCTTATGTTCTTCCTAGAGGTTTAATTGCTTTAGTTTCAGATTGAAATCTAGTATCCATTTCAATTTAATTTTTGTGTATGTTGAGAAGTATGAACAAAGTTCATTTTTTTCTTTGTGGATCTCCAACTGATCAAGTACCTTTGTTGAAAACATCATCCTTTTCACAATAAATTGCAGTGGTGTCATTGTTTAAATCATGTAATCACATATGTGAAGTATTTTTGTAGTCTCTATTCTGTTGCATTGATGTATTTTGTCTATATTGTCTATATTACTTCCTATATAGTAAGTGTGGACATATGATAGTATAGTCCTCCAACTTTGTTCTTCAGTATTATCATAGCTATTCTAAGGTTTTTCCATTTCACATGAATATTAAAATCAACTTATGAATTTTTACAATTTTTTGAGATTGTAATTGGGATTACATTGAATTAATTGATCGATTTAGGGAGAACTGACATCTTGCTATATTGAATTTTCATGAACATGATATACTTTCTTTAGATTTTTAATTTCTCTACAAAATGTTTTGTAGTTTGCAGTGTAGAAGTCTTACATATCTTTCATTTGATTTCTAGGTATTTGACTTTTTTTGATACTACTGTAAGCGATATTATTTTTTAGATTTTATTTTATTTATTTTATTTTTTTGTCTTTTTTCGTGACCGGCAACGGATCGCAACCCTCAGTGTCGCGCCCGTACCGGACCGGGACCAGCTACGGGATCACAACCCTCGGTGTTGCCCCCGCTCCTCGCTCAGCCAGTGAGCGGCCGGTCTGTATGTGGGATCCGAACCCTCGGCGGGAGCGCCGCCGCGCTTCCCAAGTGGTGCACTGTAGCAGTGCGCCACCGGGCCGGCCCCTAGATTTTATCTTCTAATTATTTATTTCAAATGTGTAGGAATGTAATTTAATTTTATATTCTGATTTAGTATCAATTTATTCCTTCTTTTTTTTTTAAAAAAGATGACCGGTAAGGGGATCTTAACCCTTGACTTGGTGTTGTCAGCACCATGCTCAGCCAGTGAGTGAACCAGCCATCCCTATATGGGATCCGAACCCGGGGCCTTGGTGTTATCAGCACCGCACTCTCCCGAGTGAGCCACGGGCCGGCCCCTCAATTTATTCCTTCTAATTTTTTTTTTTCCTTTTTGTCTTTTTTCATGACCAGCAATGGGATCACAACCCTCGGTGTCACGCCCGCACCACACTCAACCAGTGAGTGGACCGGTCTCTATATGGGATCCGAACCCTCGGCGGGAGCGCTTCCGCGCTCCCAAGTGCCGTACTCTACCAAGTGCGCCACCGGGCCAGCCCTCCTTCTAATTTTTTTAATAGATTCCTTTGGATTGTCTACTTAACCACGTTGTCATTGAATGATGACAGTTTTATTTTTCCTTTGTAAACTTTATACCTTTCATATTTTTCTTGCTTTATTAGACTGACTCCATGTTGAATAAAAATGGTAATAATGTACATTCTTATCTTTTTCCTGAACATAGCAAGAGGCATGTAATGTTTCACCATTAGCTAAGGTGTTACCTATAGTTTTTTGTAGAAACTCATCATCAGCTTGAGAAGGTTAATCTTATTCCTGGTTAGCTGAGATTTTTTTTTATTATGAAAATTGTGGGTGTTGAATTTTATCAAATGTTTTTGCTGCATCTACTAGATGATCATTTGGTCTTCATTCTCTTTGTATGGAAAATTACGTTGATTGATATTCAAATGTTGAACAAACTTTCATTGCTTGAATAGACTCCACTTTACCATCATGTGTTACCATTTTGATATATCCTGGATTTGATCTGCTAAACTTTTGTTTGGGATTTTTTTTTTTTTTTTCATTTTTGTCTTTTTTTTGTGACCGGCAACGGATCGCAACCCTCAGTGTTGCGCCCGTACCGGACCGGGACCGGCTACGGGATCGCAACCCTCGGTGTTGCTCCCGCACCTCGCTCAGCCAGTGAGCGGCCGGTCTGTATGTGGGATCTGAACCCTCGGCGGGAGCAAAGGGTTATTAGCAAAGCCATCCAAACTAGGAGTTTTCTTTGTGGAAGGGTTTTAAACTATGGGTCCCATTTCTCTAATAATGTAGGAAGATTCAGGTGTGTAGTTCTTCTTGTGCCCATTTTGCTAAATTACTTTTTCAAGGAATTTGTCTGTTTCATCTAAATTGTCAAATTTATTGGCATAAAATTGTTTACAATTTTCCCTCATTATCCTTTTAATGTCTATATGGTCTATAGTGGTATTGCTAATATGTGTTTTCTCTCCATTTGTCTACATATATCTTACTAGGGGGTTATC
This sequence comes from Galeopterus variegatus, assembly GCF_000696425.1. Lineage (NCBI taxonomy): Eukaryota > Metazoa > Chordata > Mammalia > Dermoptera > Cynocephalidae > Galeopterus > Galeopterus variegatus. The sequence goes on along the minus strand of NW_007730936.1, from coordinate 41,758 downwards.
AATTTTATTAATCTTTTTTAAAAGCTGACCTTTGGCTTTGTTGGCTTTCTCTATTTTGCTTCTAGTTTCTATTTCATTGATTTCCAATCTTTATTGTTTTTTCCTTCAACTTTTTGGGGGGTTTGATTTTCCGTTTTTTTTTTTCAAACTTCTTGAGGTAGAAAACTAGATCTTAGATTTTCAATTTTATTATTTTATAATATATGCATTTAAAGCTATTAAGTTCCCTCTGAACATTCCTTTAAAGTTACCCACAGGTTTTGATATTTATTACCTTTTAGTTAAAAATATTTTAAATTTTCCACTGTGATTTTTTTGACCCATGGTTTATTTAGAAGTATGTTGTTTAATTATCAAATATTTAGGAGTTTTCAATTATCTTTCTGTTATTGATTTCTGGTTTAATTTTACTGATGCCAGAGTATATACTTTGTATGATTTTAATAATTTGAAATTTGTTGAAACCTGCTTTATGGCCCAGAAACTTTTTTAGTTTCCACATGTAAGTGAGATCATGTGGTATTTGTCTTCCTGTGCCTGGCTTATTTTACTTAACATAATGTCCTCCAGGTTCATCCATGTTGTTGCAATGATAGAATTTCTTTCTTTTGTAAGGCTGAATAGTATTCCATTGTGTATATATTCCACATTTACTTTATCTATTCATCTGTTGATGTACACCTAGGTTGATTTCATATCTTGGCTGTTGTGAATGATGCTGCAATGAGCATGGGAATATAAATATCTCTTTGACATACTGATTTTATTTTCTTTGGAGATATACCCAGTAGTGGGATTGCTGCACTATATAGTTCTATTTTTAGTTTTTTGAGGAAACTTCATTCTGTTTTCCATAGTGGCTGCGCTAATTTACATTCCCATCAACAGTGGGCAAGGTTTCCCTTTTCTCTACATCCTTGCCAACATGCACATATCTTTTGTCTTTTGATAATAGCCATTTAAACAGGTCTGATATCTCATTATGGTTTTAATTTGCATTTTTCTGATGATTAGTGATGTTGACCAATTTTTATCAGCACCGCACTCTCCCGAGTGAGCCACAGGGCCGGCCCTGATGTTGACCAATTTTTATATCCTGTTGGCCATTTGTATGTCTTCTTTTGAGAAATGTCTATTGAAGTCCTTTGCCCATTTTTTAATCAGGTTCTTGGGTTTTTGCTATTGAGTTGAGTTCCTTATATATTTTGGATATCAACCCCTTATCTGATATATGATTTCTAAATAATTTCTCCAATTTCATAGGTATTTTCTTCATTTTGTTGATTATTTCCTTGTCTGTGCAGAAGCTTCTTAATTTAATGTAATCTCATTTGTCTATTTCTGCTTTTGTCACCTGTGTTTTGGGGTCATATCCAAAGAATCATTGTTCAGACCAATGTCATGGAGATTTTCCCCCATGTTTTCTTCTATTAGTTTTACAGTTTCAGGTCTTACATTTAACTCTTTAATGTATTTTTTTTTCCTTTTTGTCTTTTTT
>NW_007730936.1:36520-39969 GCF_000696425.1 Galeopterus variegatus | reverse complement strand
GGGATCGCAACCCTCAGTGTCACGCATGTACCGGGCCGGGACCGGCAACGGGATCGCAACCCTCGGCGTCACTCCCGCACCTCGCTCAGCCAGTGAGCGGCCGGTCTGTATGTGGGATCCAAACCCTCGGCGGGAGCGCCGCCGTGCTTCCCAAGCGGCGCACTGTAGCAGTGCGCCACTGGGCCGGCCCAAACTCTTTAATGTATTTTGAGTTGAATTTTGTATGTAGTGTGAGATAAGGGTCTAATTAAACTTTACTAGTTATTTAGTTATTTACTAAATAGTTATCTAAGTTTTTTTGGTGGAGTGTTTAGGGTTCTGTATATATAAAATCATGTTGTCTGCAAAAAGAGACAACGTAACTTCTTCCTTTCCAGTGTGGATATCTTTTATTTCTTCCTTTGTCTAATCTCTCTGGCTAAGACTTCCAATGCTATGTTGAATAGAAGTGGTGAGAGTGGGCATCCTTGTCTTGTTCCTGATCTTAGAGGAAAAGCTTTCAACTTTTCACTGTCTAGTATTATTCAGCTATGGGCTTGTCATATGTGACTTTTAAAGGGAAATCTTTAGACAAACAAAAATGGAAACACAATATAATAAAATTTATGGGATGCAGCAAAAGCAGTTCTATCAAAAACTGTATGCAAGGGCTGGCCTGTGGCTCACTCGGGAGAGTGTGGTGCTGATAACACCAAGGCCATGGGTTCGGATCCTATATAGGGATGGCTGGTTGCTCACTGGCTGAGTGTGGTGCTGACAACACCAACCAAGGGTTGAGATACCCTTACTGGTCATCTTTAAAAACAAACAAACAAACAAACAAAAAACCTGTATACAATATGTGATACTCAAATCAGGGTAATTAGTATATTCAACATTATACAATGTAATTGTTTTTTGTGGCCCTTTACCAATTCTTCCCTTACCCCCAACCCTTCTCTTCTCCCTGTCCCACCCCTGGTAACCTCAGTTCTGTTCTCTCCTTTTGAAAGTTCAGTGTATTATTGTGATTGTTGTATCTTTCTTCCTTCCTTTCTTTTATTTATTTTTTAGCTCCCACTTATGAGTGAGGTCATGCAGTATTTCTTTCTGTGCCTAGCTTACTTCACTTAACATAATTTTCTCTAAATTCATCCATGTTGCTGCAAGTAGCAGAATTTCATTCTTTTTAATGGCAGAATAGTATTCCATTGCATAGATATAGCACATTTACCTTATTCAGTCATCTGTCAATGGACATTTAGGTTGGTTCCAACTCTTGGCTATTAGAAATAGACCTTTGGTAAACATGGGAGTGCAGGTATCTCTTCAACATGATGATTTCCATTTCTTTGCGTTTATACCCAGCAGTGGAATTTCTGGACCAAATGGCAGTTCTATCTGTAGTTGTTTGAGGAAACTGTACCATTTTCCATAATGGCACCAATTTACAGTCCCACCAACAGTGTAGGAGGGTTCCCCTGTCTCTGCATCCTCGCTAGCATTTGTTATTCTCTGTCTTTTTGATAATAGCCAGTCTAAATGGGTGAGATGATATGTCAGTGTGGTTTTGATTTGCATTTCCTGATGCTGAGTGATGCTGAGCATATTTTCATGTGTCTGTTGGTCATTTGTATATCTTCCTTTGAGAAATGCCTATTCAGCTCCTTTGCCCATTTTTTAGTTGGATTATTTGTTTTTTATTATTAAGTTGTTTGAGTTCCTTGCATATTTTGGATATTAATCCTTTGTTGGATGCATAGTTTGCAAATATTTTCTCCTACTCTGTAGGTTGTCTTTTCATTCTGTTGTTTCTTTTGCTGTGCAGAAGCTTTTTAGTTTGATATAATCCCATTTTTTTATTTTTCCTTTGGTTGCCTGTGCTTTTGGGATCATATTCATAAAGTCTTTGCCCAGTCCTACTTCCTGAAGTATTTCTCCTATGTTTTCTTTCAGGAGTTTTATACTTTCAGGATGTATATTTAAGTCTTTAATCCATTTTGAGTTGATTTTGGTATATGGCGAGAGGAACAAGTCTGTTTTCATTCTTCTACATATAAATGTCCACCATATGACTGTCTCAGTACACACAGAAGCATTTGAAAAAATTCAACATCACTTCATGATAAGGAGTCTCAGCAAATTAGGGTAGAAGGAAAGTATCTCAACACAAAAGAAGCCATATAAGAAAAACCCACTGCCAATATCATCCTGAAGGAGGAAAAGCTTTAAGAAAGGAACAAGACAAGGATGTGTACTCTCACCACTCCTATTTAACATAGTATTGGAAGTACTAGCCAGAGAAGTCAGGCAAGAGAAAAAAATAAAGGGCATCCAGACTGGAAAAGATGAAGTCAAATTGTCCCTGTTTGCAGATGACATGACCCTATATATAGACAAGCTGAGGATCCAACTGAGAGGGCTTGAACAACTGGGAACGGCTGGGACAGCTCAATGGGGGCCCTACATCAGAAACCTCAGTTCTATTGAAGAGGCAGTCTTTTCCCCAACGTATGTTCTTGGTGTGTTTGTCAAAGATCAGACGCTACAAAAAAACTCCTAAGACTTTATAAACAATTTCAATAAAGTTGCAGGATACAAAATCACACAAAAATCAGTAGAGTTTTTATACTCCAATGAACAGCAGAAAAAGAAATCAAGAAAGCAATTCCATTTACAATAGTCACCAAAAACCCCCAAAATACCTAGGAATCAATTTAACAAAAGAGGTGAAAGAACTTTACAACAAGAACTACAAATCACTGTTGAAAGAAATTAGAGGACACAAAAAATGGACAGACATTCCATGTTCTTGGATTGGAAGAATTAACATTGTGGAAATAAGGCCGGCCCGGTGGTGCACTGCTATAGTGCGCCGCTTGGGAAGTGCAGCGGCGCTCCCGCCGAGGGTTGGATCCCACATACAGACCGGTTCCCGCTCACTGGCTGAGCGAGGCACGGGAGCAACACCGAGGGTTGCGATCCCGTTGCTGGTCCCGGTCCGGTACGGGGGCGACACTGAGGGTTGCGATCTGTTGCCGGACACAGAAAAAGACAAAAAAAGGAAAAAAAAAAAAAAATTGTGAAAATGTCCATACTACCCGAAGCAGTCTACAGATTCAAAGCAATCCTCATCGAAATACCAATGACATTCTTCACAGAAATAGAAAAAACAATCCTAACATTCATGTGGAACAACAAAAGCCCTGAACAGCCAAAGCTACCCTGAGCAAAAAAATGATAAAGCCAGAAACATAACACTACCTGAATTCAAATTATACTACAAAGCTATAGTAACCGAAACAGCATGGTGCTGGCATAGAAACAGACACTCAGACCAATGGAACATAATAGAGAACCGAGAAATTCACCCTTGTACAACCAACTGATCTTTTTTTTTTTTTTTTTTTTTTGTCTTTTTTTGTCTTTTTCCGTGTCCGGCAACGGATCGCAACCCTCAGTGTTGCCCA
>NW_007730936.1:1920-36510 GCF_000696425.1 Galeopterus variegatus | reverse complement strand
GATCGCAACCCTCAGTGTCGCCCCCGCACCGGACCGGGACCAGCAACGGGATCGCAACCCTCGGTGTTGCTCCCGTGCCTCGCTCAGCCAGTGAGCGGGAACTGGTCTGTATGTGGGATCTGAACCCTCGGGCGGGAGCGCCACCGCGCTTCCCAAGCGGCACACTATCCAGTGCGCCACCAGGCCGGCCCCTAACCAACTGATCTTTGACAAAGGTAACAAGAACATATGTTGGGGAAAAGACTGCCTCTTCAGTAGAGTTGAAGTTTCTGAAATAGGTCTCCCATTGAGCTATCCCAGCCATTCCCAGTTGTTCAAGCCATCTCTGCTGAATCCTCAGTCATCCTGGAAGTAAGACAAGACTTACCTACTATGCCCTATAAGAATTCATAATCCATAATTGTGAGTGTGATTAAATGGTGGTTATTTTACACCACAAGTTTTGGGGTAGCTTGCTACACAGCAATAAATAACTAGACCAGTTACACATTCTTTTACTGGGTTAACCTAGAGTTTACAATATTTATTCTTGAATGATAGTATCCACCTAAAGTTAGTACTTTGACCCTTTCCCGACAATGCAAGAATCTCATAACAGGCTAACTCCCTTTGTTCCCTTTCTCCTTTGTGGTACTGTTGTCAGATATTTCACTTACATTATGAAATGACAGAAGACATTGCTATTCTTGTTTTAAAAGTAGATGTTAATTTCTTTTATCGTGGTAAAATATACATAACATAAAATTACCATTTTAATCATTTTTAGGTATGTAATTGAGTGACATTAAGTGCATTCATCATGTTGTACACCCATCACCAATATCAGTTTCCAGAACTTTTTAATCATTCCAAAAAGAACCTCTGTACCCCTTAAATAATAACTGCCTACACCCAGATCCTGATAACCTCTATTCTAATTTCTGTCTCTATGAATTTCCCTATTTTAGGTACCTTGTATAATTGGATTTGTCTTTCTGTGTCTGGCTTATTTCATTTAACATAAAGTTTTCAAGGTTCGTCCAATTTATAGCCTGTATCAGAATTTCCTTCTTTCTTAGGGGTGGATAATATTCCATTGTATGTATATATCACATTTTGTTTATTCATTCATCTGTTAATGGACATTTGGATTGTTTCTACCTTTTGGCTATTCTTAATAATGCTGCTATGAACATTGGTGTCCAAGTGTCTCTTTGAGTCATTGTTTTCAGTTCTTTTGGGTATATGTCTAAAAGTGGAATTGCTGGATCATATTATAATTCTATGTTTAACTTTGTGAGGAACTGCCAAACTATTTTTCACAGTGGCTGTATTTGTCCTTTTGTGTTACTATAATGGGATACCTGAAACTGGTTAATTTATAAAGAATAGAGGTTTATTTGACTTACAATTCTGGAACAGCTGCATTTGGCATGGGCCTCAGGTTGCTTCTACTCATGGCAGAAAGTGGCAGACAGCCGACGGGTACAAGCAGATCACATGGTGAGAGGAAGCAAGAGAGAGAAAGGAGAGGTGCCAGGGTCTTTTAAACAACCAGCTCTTGTGGGACCTAACAGAGTGAGACCTCACTAATTACTCCCCCCACCTAGGGAGAGCATTAATCCATTCATGAGGGAACCCCCATGACTCAAACTGCCTCACTGGGGATCAAATTTCCATCTGAGTTCTGGGAGTACAATACATCCAAACTCTGTCTGTGGCTATGCCATTTTATATTCCCACCAGCAATGCACAAGTTTTCCAATTGTCTATACCCCTGCCAATGCTTGTTATTTTTTAGTTTTTTGATAACCACCATCCTAATGGATGTTAAATGGTATCTCATTGTGGTTTTGATTTTAATTTCCCTAATGACTACTGATATTGAGCATCTTTTCACGTACTTACTCACCATTTGTAAGTCTTCTTTGGAGAAATGTGTATTCAAGACCTTTGCTCATTTCTGAATTGAGTTGTTTGTTTTGTTTTTGTTGTCATTGTTGTTGAGATAGTAGTTCTTTACATATTTTGGATTTTAATTCCTTACCAAATATCTCCTTAAATATTTTTTTTCCCATTCTGGGGATTGCCTTTTCACTCTCTTGACAGTATCCTTTGATGCACAAAAGTTTTTAATTTTGAGGTAGTCCAGGTTATATTTTTGTTTCTTGTGTTGCTTGTGCTTTTGGTATTATATCTAAGAAATCATTGCCAAATCCAATGTCATGGAGCTTTTCCCTTATATTTTCTTCTAAGAGTTTTATTATTTTTTTTTTTTTTTTTAAAGATGACCAGTAAGGGGATCTTAACCCTTGACTTGGTGTTGTCAGCACCACGCTCAGCCAGTGAGCGAACCGGCCATCCCTATGTGGGATCCGAACCCGGGGCCTTGGTGTTATCAGCACCGCACTCTCCCGAGTGAGCCACGGGCCGGCCCAAGTTTTATGATTTTAACTCTTATGTTTAGGTCTTTGATCCAGTTTGAATTAATGTTTGTATACTATGGGAGTTAATGGCCTAATTTCAGTCTTTTGTGTGTGGATATATAGTTTTCACAGCACGATTAATTGAAAATACTGCTCTTCCTCCCCTCCCCCCCATTGAATGGTTTTAGTACCTTCTTTGAAACTCAACTGGTTATATATGTAAGAATTTATTTTGGGGCGCTCTGTTCTATTTCATTGATCTATATGTCTGTCCTTATTATGATACAAAACTGTTTTGATTATTGTAGCTTTGTAGTAAGTTTTAAAATCAGGAAGTGACTCTTCCAACTCATACTTTTTTACTTTTTAAATTCTTTTTCAAAAATGTTCTGACTATTCAGGAATTCTTGAAATTCCACATGAATTTTAGAATGGAATTTTATTTATGCCAAAAATGCTATTGGGATTTTGGATAGGGATTGCATTTAATCTTTAGTATTGCATTGAATCTACTTTGGGTAATATTGTCACTCCAACAATATTAAGCTTTCTGAACCATGATGTATTTTCATTTATTTATGTCTTCTTTAATTTTAGTATTCACTTTTATTTATCCAGATATTTACCCTTTCCAGGACTCTTCCTTCTTTGCTGCAGTTCTGTGCTTCCCTGTGGTATTAATTTCCTGCCAATTCAAGAATTCCCTAGAGTATTCCTTAGTGTATTTCTTAAAGGACAGGCCTTCTATGAAAAATTACATTTTTATTTCACTCTTATTTTCAAAGAATATTATCATCTTTCATAGAAAGATAGGCTGGCATGTTGTTGGGTTTTCTTCCCTGCAGTACCTTAAAGATGGCATTCCATTCTATTCTGGCTTCCATAGTTTCTAATAAAAGTCAGGAATAAGTTTTACTCTTTCTCCCCTGAAAGTAATGTATTTTTAATTCTCTGGCTGCTTTTAAATTACCTTTTGTCTTTGGTTTTCAGCGGTTTGACTATAATATGCCTACATATCATTTTCTTTGTATTTGTCCTGCTTGATCAAACTGACAGTAGAATAATCCAGCAGAGTTCACCCACTGTCACCTTGGAATCCATACACACCTCCTTTAACCATATTTAACTTCCAAATAAAGTCAGTATTAAAATCAGGCTCCCACCAAACATGATACAGTTATTCCTCATATAGGCCAAAATATATGTACTCCTTTCCCAGAAGTAACTTTATCCATCTTCCAGTCATTTTTATTCTTCTTATTGGTGAGCCATTCTCTACCTTTGACATCTTGCAACTTATATACTAGATATAATGTTAAGCACTTGTAAAATTGCCACAAACTTGGTGCTTTGAACAACAAAAATTTATTATCTTATGGTTCTGGAGATCAGAAGTCTAAAATGGGTTTCTTTGGGCTAAAATCAAGGTGTCAGCATGGCTGTGTTCTTTCTGCAGGTTCTAGGGAAGAATTTGTTTTTGGACCTTTTCCCACTTCTCCAAGTTGCCCATATCATGGCCCCTTTCTATCTTCAAAGCTGGCAATGACCTGTCAAGTCTTTCTCACATCCCATCACTCTGCCACTACCTCCCTTTTATATGGACCCTTGTGATTACCTTGGTCCCATCAGGATAATCTCCCTATGTCAAAGTCAGCTGATTAGCAACCTTAGTCCTATCTGCAATCTTAATTCCTCCTTTCCATGTAACATAGCATATTTACAGATTACAGGGATTAGGTGTGAACATTTTTGGGGAGACCATTATTCTGCCTCCCACACCATTATCAACACAGTAACACATATATTAACATACATATTAACTACATTTAGGGAGAAAAGAAAGAAAAAGAATTGGTTAATTGTATATAGATATGTAGGATAAATATTCAAAAATACTACTTGTTTCTGCAACTAATTATGGGGTTGTAGCTGGTATGGGTATTTCGAACTTTGTTCCTCCACTAGCCAATCCATATTTTTTTTTTTCCAGCAAACACCTCACCTAGTTGTGGTTCCTTGCCTGGGTGTGGGGGTGGTGACCCAAACCTTCATTTCTGTTTTCTTTTCTTTCTTTTTTTTTTTTTAAAGATGACCGGTAAGGAGAACTCAACCCTTGACTTGGTGGTGTCAGCACTATGCTCTCCAAAGTGAGCTAACCAGCCATCCCTACATAGGGATTTGAATTCTTGGCCTTGGTGTTATCAGCACCACTCTCTCCCAAGTGAGCCACGGACTGGCCCCAAACCTTCATTTCTGAAGGGTCTAGGCCTTTATCAATTCTGCCTATAGTGGGTTGTTATAATTTTTCATTAACTTTTCTTATAGAACATGGGATTACTAAGAGTCACCCCAAAAGATCTCCTGAATTCCAGACACTTTTTTCCCTATCCCCATTGGTAGTAACAACCCATTTTCTCCTTAATAGTCAGGATTAATCACCCTAGCCAGTACAGAAATTGCCTTTGTTTTTTGATTTTTTGGTTTGTTTTTTGCATGTTGGTTCACTGGCATGAAAAGCACAAAATGGCCAGGTGGCAGTATAAGCTTCCATTTTAATGGAACCATTGTTGTGTACCTTGGTGGAAGCATTCCTACCATGGGAAATAAGGCCTTTATACCTGCAGAGCCCAAAGGTACAAGGTCAGGCAGCAGAATTTTCTTTGGAATCATTTAATGTGGATAATTAAAGGTGATACTTAGAAGGAGACACTTCCATTTCCACCCCTTGATTCCCAGACTCATGAATGCTAGCTATGTGAGAAATAGCACCATATATTGGCTGTTGATTCAGAGCATTTACTACAATATGGAGGACATCACTCTAGTCTGAAAAGATTTATCACTGGAAGTCTAACTGTAACTGAGACTCCAAAATGACATTTCACTGTTCTATTAGGCCAGTTGCTTCAGGGTGATTGGAAACAAGGTAAGATCAGTACGTTCAATGAGCATGGGCCCACTGGTGTGTAGCGTTTGCTGTGAACCAAGTTCTCTGATCAGGAGCAATGTTAATATGGGATACTGTGACAGTGAGTAAGCATTTTGAAAGTACACAGATGGTGGTTTTTGTAGAAGCACTGTGTACATGGAAGAGTAAAGTGTCAATTCCAGTGAGAACAAAATGTTACCCTTTCCATAATGAAGTGTTCCAAATAATCAACATGTCACAAGGTAGCTGGCTAGTTCCCCTAAGGAATGATGCCATATCAGGGGCTCAGTTTTACCTCTTCCTCAGACCTTGTCACCAGTTTTCTAACCACGTTTTTAAACCATCAGTCCCTACCCATCTGTAAATCTGTAATTCTGGCTGTCTTTCTTTCTAGGCACAATACACAACCGGGTATGCTATTTGAGGTTCTGCCCCTGGAAGGATTACCCTTCACTGTTGTACTTCAGGGCCACCTCTGAGTGAGACCATAGTACATATGGAACTTGCTATGGGTTACACTTTGTACTTGACCTCGTGAGGCCTGCTAGGACTTGAGTTTGATAAATAGAATGCAGAATAAGTGTTGCTGTGTGACTTCCAAAACAAGGCCTTAAGAGGTGTTGGAACTTCCACTTTCTCTCTTTGGTACTTTGAAACCTCCATGCTGTGAAGAAGCTCAAACTGAGAGTCTGTGTGGAGACAGTGGCACAGCCACTCCGATGTTCCAACAATCCAAACTGAATACTCAGATATATATGTGTGAGGCCATATTAAATCGCCCAGCTCCAGCTGATCTGACAGCTGACTACAGCTACAAATGCGAGTCCAATCAAGACCAGCAGGACTCCCCCATCAATTCACAGAAAGAGAGAAATAATAAATGGTTGTTGCTCTAAGACACTTAAGTTTTGGGGTGGTTTGTTATGCATCTGTAGATAGTAATCTACTTATTTAGAAGATACTATTCAGATTTTAAATCATAATAAATTTTTCATACTATTTGTGTTGACATGGGTTGCACCATCTTTCATACGCAATTGCAGTGGGGCTTCAAACTTACATTGTTACTTTGGGTTACTTCAATTTGAACTTATTTTATCTTATTTAACATAAGCAAAGGGGTGGGAGGTGTTTACCAATAGTTATTAAGGGACTTTCGGGGGGGGGGGGTAGTGTATGAGGAGAGGGTTACCAAAGAAATAGTTTTCCAAGATAGAAGAATTGTTTGGGGTTACTTGACAAAATTTGCACTAACATGGAAAGTGGATAAAGTTTGTAAATTAGTGGAACTACTACTGGAGTGAGGATGCTTCTGTAATCCTAATAACTGTTTACATTTATTGAGTGCTTTCTTATGCCAGAAACCGTTCTAAGTGATTTACAAATATTAATTCATTTATTCCTCAGCATAGCTGTATGAGAAAATTCCTATCATTCTTATTTTATAGATGAAGAAACTGAGTATAGAGAGGTTAAGCAACTTGTCCAGGGTCACACAGCTAGTAGGTACTAACTGTTGAGCTCAGACAATATTATGCTATACTCAGTGTTCTTAACCAGTAGGCTGTAATTGGTTTTTCTCATAGATTACTCTGGAGAGTATACTGACTCAACCAAAGTTTTAGATATTTTATTTATAGTTGATAGTGATTGCAATTACAAATTTAAGGGTAAAATTCTTTGTGAGAATAATACCAATATTACCTAGCTTGTCAAAGCAAACCCTGAGTGAATAATATTTCTAAAATCTAGGGTACATACATAAAATCTATTTTATGATTTTTACTTGTTTTTGCCCTAATTAGGCAAAAAACTAATTAGAATTGGAAAATCTAGTTTTGACTATAAAATCATGTGTGTTTGAAACCTTCAGGATGTCGCTGTATTCCAACACTTTAAAAGCCTGATTAATTTAAGAAGACAAGGGGAGCCATATCAGATAGTGAAATATATTAATCCTAAAGAGGTAAGGACATTATTTATTGATATAGCATCTTATTTTTTTCATTAAAAATATGTGGCTATTTTATCAATTTGGTGTGCTCATACTTTTTTATTTTTTGAAATTTTTTTATTGAAGTATTACACACATGTCAAAAGTTTAAAAAACATAAATATATGGCTCAATGAATCATCACAAAGTGAACACTTGTGTAACTATCACCCAGATCAATGTTTTCATACTCAAGTAACCCCTTCAGGGGCCCTGCAAATCACTGCCAACTCTCTTCTTCCAAAAGGTAACCACTATTTTGAATTCTAACATTGTAGTTTTGTTCTCTATTATAGAATCTTATAATATGCTTTGAATATAGATTTGTTCATTCAACATTACATTAATGTAGCTAGATTTCATTCTTTTTAATTAACAGATAGTATTCCATTTTATGAATATATTGCTATTTATTCACTCTACAGTTGATTTGTCTTTGGATTGTTTCCAGCTTGAGGATATTATAACTGCTTCTAGGTATGTTGTTATTCATGTCTCCTAGTGCACATGTGCACATACTTCTTTTGGTTTCTACTGCACCTAGAAAAGGAATTGCTGAATAATAAGCTATGTTTATCTTCAACTCTAGGAGATAATGCCAAACTGTTTTCCAAAGTTATTGTACTGATTTATATTTTCACCAACAATCTTTGGGAATTCTTGCTGCTCTACATCTTTACCAACACTTAATACTGTCAGTTTTTAAATTTACATTTCCCCAATGCTGATGAGATTGAGCACCTTTTGTGAAGTGCGTGTTCGAGTTTTGTGCACGTGTGTATGTGTGTGTATCTACCCTATTCCTATTGGTTTTTAGCAGTTCTTTATATATGTTTTTTAACTAATTCATTTTTTCTAATTAATTTTATTGTGGTAAAACACACATAATATAAACTTTACCATCTTAACTATTTTTTTTTTCCTTTTTGTCTTTTTTTACTGACCGGTAACGGATCGCAACCCTCGGTGTCGCGCCCGCACCGGGGACTGGCAACAGGATCGCAACCCTCGGTGTCGCGCCCGCACCGCACTCAGCCAGTGAGCGGGAACCGGTCTCCACATGGGATCCGAACCCTTGGCGGGAGCGCTGCCGCACTCCCAAGCGGCGCACTCTCCAGTGCGCCACTGGGCCGGCCCACCATCTTAACTATTTTTAAGTGTACAGTTCAGTGGTATTAAATACATTCATAATGTGCAACAATCACCACCATCTATATCCATAAATTTTTTCACCTTGTAAAACTGAAACTCTACCCATTAAACAATAACTCCCCATTCCCCCTGATACAGTTTGAATGTGTTGTCCCCACCAAAACTCATGTGGAAATCTGACCCTCAATGTGGCAGTGCTGGAAGCTGTTTGAGTCATGGAAGCAGATCCCTCATGAATGGACTAATGCTGTCTCTGGGGTGTGGGGGTCCTGGGTGAGTTTTCACTCTATTAGTTCCCATGAGAGCTGGTTGTTTATAGGACCCTGGCACCTTCTCTCTTGCTTCCTCTCACCATGTGATCTGTTTGTTCCTGCGGCTGGCTGCCTGCCACTTTCCACCATAAACAGAAGAAGCCTGAGGCCTGTGCCAGATGCAGCTGTCCCAGAATCATAAGCCAAATAAACCTCTGTTCTTTATAAATTACCCAGTCTCAGGTATTTCTGTTATAGCAACACAAAATGGACTAATAAAGCCCCCTCCACCCAGCCCCTGGCAACCACCATTCTACTTTCTGTCTCTATGAATCTGACTACTCTAATTACCTCACATAAGTGAAATCGTACAAGGCAGTCTCCAGCTATGATGATCTTCATTTTTCTACCTTCACTGCAGAGAACTGCCTCACTCTAGGGTCTCAACCCTTTCCAGGGAAGCCCACATCCAGTGACCCAGCAGAGTGTGGTGGGTGGGGAGATGGATAATAAGGCCATTGTGATGTTGAATAACTCTATTGAGCAATATTCACTTAAAGAGCTCCCTGCATGTGTGGCCCAGACTTTGTGAGGCTTGTGTTGCAGTTTAAATTCGTCCTCTACCCAGTTCTTTGTTCTTCCCCTTCCTTTCATAGGTGTTGATTCCTAATAAACCTGTGGCACCCAAACTTCACATCAATGTCTTCTGGAAAACTCAATTTGCAACATTATTTAGTTCTTCTATATTTTCTCTCAACAATGCTTTATAGCTTTCTGTATAGAGGTCTTGTACATCTCTTGTGAGATTTATACCTTGTTTTTTGATGCTTCTATAAATAATAGTTATAAAACTTTTATTTTCTAATTTTTGATGCTAGTATATAGAAAGACAGTCAATTGGTATGTATTGGCTTTGCTCCTAGAAACTTTGCAATTCTCATTTATTAATTCTAATAATTTGTATGTAGATTCTTTTGGATTTTCTATATAAACAATCATGTCATCGTCAAATAATGCATTTTATTTTTTTCCCTTTCCAAAATTATAAATTTTATATCTTTTTCTTGTCTTTTGCATGGGCTAGAGCCTTCAGTAATGGTGAATAAAAGCGAACCACTCTCTCATTCTCAATCTCAGAGAGAAAAGGCTCAATATTTTTCATCATTAAGTATGAATAGTATGAGGTTTGCTATTGGGGGTTTTTTGGTAGAAATCCTTTGTCTGATTAAGGAAGTTCCGTTCTATTCCTATTGAGCTAAAAAAATATATATATATATGTATATTTTTAAATTCAAGAATGGAGGTTAAATTTTATGAGAAGGGACTGACTGGTTAGCTCAGTTGGTTAGATCATTGTGCTGATAACACCAAGGCCCAGGGTTTGATCCCCTTACCAGCCACCTCCCCGCCACACCTCCCCCCACAAAAATTTATGAAAGTTTTTTGCTTTAATTGAGATATTCTGCTGTTCTGATTTTTTTGTTTAAATGTTAAATCTTAGCATTTCTAGAATACACACATTTTGGTTGTGAGGTCTTATCCTTTTTAAATATCACTGAATTTAGTTTGCAGATATTTAACATTTTTGTACCTATGTTTATGCAGAACATGTAATTTACTTTCTCATACCATCTGTCAGAATTAGCTGGTGTCAAATTTAGCTGGCCTTCTCAAGTTGGGAAATGTTCTTTGTCGGTTTATTTTCTGGATTCTTTTTTTTTTTTACATCGAGTGTTACTTCTTTAAATGTAGGGATTTGCCAGCGAAGCCATCTGTGCCGGAAGTTACCTTTGTGGAAAAATTTTAAATTACAAATTCAATTTATAGTTTTAGGTCTGTTGCTATGTTGTATTTATTCTTGTGCTAGCTTTGATAAAGTATTTTTCCAGAAAGTTGTCCATTTTATCTAAATTTTCGAATTTATTAGCTTAAAGTTGTTCTTAATATCCTCTTATGATTTTTCTAGTCTTAGAATATTTAATATTTCTTTTTATTTCATTTCTGACATTGGTTATTTGTGTCTTCTTTATTTTTCTTAACCAATCTCATTGGGTTTTTCACTTTTATTAGTCTTTTCAAAGGACCAATTTTTGGTTTTGTTGTTCTTTATTGCTCATTCATTTCCTATTTCATTATTTTCTTTTTTTTTTTTTTTTTTTTTTTTTTTGTGACCGGTAAGGGGATCGTAACCCTTGGCTTGGTGTGGCTCACACCGTGCTCAGCCAGTGAGCGCACTGGCCATCTCTATATAGGATACGAACCTGCAGCGGGAGCGCCGCACTCTTCCGACTGAGCCACGGGGTCGGCCCCTATTTCATTATTTTCTGCTGTTTATTACTTCTTATATTTTCTTTGAATTGTATCTGCTGTTATTTTTCTAGCTTTTTGAAATGAATGCTAAATTTAGTGATTTTTCAGCCTTTTCTGATATTTGCATTTATAGCTATAAATTTTTATCTAAGCATGGTTTTAGTTACAGTTTACAAGCTTTGATATGTTATGTCATATTTTTATCATTAAATTTAAAGTATTTTTAAATTTCTATTTTGATTCTTCCAGTTATTCAGAATTGTACTTTTAAATTTCCAAACACTTGGGAATTACCAAGTTATCTTTTTATCATCAATCCTTACCTTAATTTCACAGTGATTTCAATCCTCTGTTGTCTATTTTTGTAAATTTTGTCTATACTTGAAAAGAATATGTATTCCTTAGTTATTGAGCATAGCATTGTATAGATGTCAACTAGGTCAAGCTTGTCAATTATGTTGATCAAATCTTCTGTATCTTTACTGATTATTTTTGCCTAGTTGTACTATCAATTACTGAGAGACATGTATTAAAATCTCTCACTATAATTGGAGATCTATTTTTCTGTTAGTTTAAGTATATTTGACTGTGGTTCCTAGAGGCAGGAACAGGGGAGAGGTCGATAGTGCGAGGTCAGTTAATGGATGCAGAACAACTGGATAGGAAAAATAAGTTCTATGGGTGTATGGTCAACCTGGGCATCTATAATAAACAAATATTTACTGTGTGTTGTTGAGTGGCTGGAGGAGAGGAAATCGAATGTCCTCATCACAAAGAAATGATTAAGTTTTGTAATGATGAATATGATGATTACTCTGATTTGATCATCACACATCATAGACATGTATTGATATTCAGTTCTGGTACCTCACAAATTGTATAATCAATACATTCCAATAAAAAATAAATAAATTTGAGACCGTGTTTTTTAAATGAATGCCAATTTAGGATTGTTATATCTTTCTTGTGAATTGAGCCTTCGAAGTGTCTCTCTTTCCCTCTAGTAATTCTCTTTGCTTTAATGTCCCAAATCTCTGATATTAATGTAGCCACACCAACTAATTTTGGTTATTGTTTGCATGGTATATCTTTCCCATTATTTTACTTTCAATATTCTTTTTTTTTTTTTTTGCCAGCTAGCCAGTATGGGGATCTGAACCCTTGACCTTCATGTTTCAAGGCTGTACTCTAGCCAATTGGCCAGCCCACACTTTCAATATTCTAAATCTTTATATTTTAGTTGTGTCTTTTTGTGGGCAGCATGTTTTTAGCTAACATTTTTTCATTCAGTATGATGCTCTTGTGTTTTCTTGGAGTATTTACTCCATTCACATGTAATGTAATTACTGATAGTTTGGGATGTAAATCTACCCTTTTACTATTTACCATTTGTCTCAAATGTTCTCTGTTCTTTTTCAATCCTTTACGGCCTTCTTTGGGACTGATTTTTTTGTCATCGTTACATTTTCTCTCTCTTTATTACCATTCTTTTATGCTTATCCAAGAGATTGCAACATGCATATTTGATTTATGAATATCATATGTAATCTCTTCTTAGACAATGCACTTATTTCCCTTTGTTCCCTTCTGACTTTTCTACTCTTGCTATTGTGCTTTTCATTAAATTTCTATTACTGAATCATATAGTAAGAGTATGTTTAGTTTTATAAGAAACTGCTGAACATTTTCCAAAGTGGCTGTACCATTTTGCATTCCCACCAGTAATGAATGAGAGTTTCTATTTCTCCACATCCTTGCTTGCATTTGGTGTTGCCAGTGTTTGTATTTTAGCCATCCTAAGAGGTGTGTAGATGTATGTCATTGTTTTCATTTATAATTCTGTAATTTTATAGAATGTTGAGCATCTTTTCATATGCTTATTTGTTACCTTTATATCTTCTTTGGTGAGATATCTTTACAGATTTTTTGCCCACTTTAAAATCAGGCTGTTCATTTTCTTATTGTTGAGTTTTAAGGGTTCTTTGTGTATTTTGGATACTAGTCCTTTATCAGATGCAGTGTTGCAAAGATTTTTTCCCCCAGTCTGTGGCTTGTCTTTTCATCCTCTTAGTGCCCTTTACATAGGAGAAATTTTAAATTTTGATGAAGTTCCTCCTATAATTTTTTCTTCCATGTATCATGCTTTTGGTGTTGTATCTAAAAAGTCATCACCAAACCCAAGTTCACTTAGATTTCCTTTTATGTTATCTTCTAAGAGTTCTGTAGTTTTGCATTTTACATTTTCAGTTAATGTTTGGTGAAAGGTGTAAGGTCTGTGTCTAGATTTTTTTTTTTTTTTTTTGCATGTAGATGTTCAGTTGTTCCAGCACCATTTTGTTGAAGACAGTCCTTTCTCCATTGAATTGCTTTTGATCCTTCATCAAAGATGAGTTGACTGTATTTGTGTCAGTCTATTTCTGGGCTCTCTCTTCTGTTCTATTATCTATTTGTATATTCTCTCATCAATACCACACTGTGTTGATTACTGTAGTTTAATAGTAAGTCTTGAAGTCGGATAGTCAGTCCTCCACCTCTATTGTTTTCCTTCAATATTGTGGTGGTTATTCTGGGTCTTTTGCCTTTCCATATAAAATTTAGAATCAGTTTTACAATATACACAAAATAAGTTGCTGGGATTTTGATTGGGATTGCATTGACCCTATAGATCAAGTTGGGAAGAACAGACATTTTGACAGTATTGAGTCTTCATATCCAGGTACATGGAATCTCTCTCCATTCGTTTAGATCTTCTTTGATTTCTATCATCACAGTTTTGTAGTTTTCCTCATATATATTTTTACATATTTTAGATTTATATGTATTTCACTTTTTTGGGTGCTAACGTACATGTCCTGTTGTTACTTCAAATTTCAATTGTTTATTGCTGGTATATGTTAACTTTGTATCCTCCAACATTATTTTAATTGTTTATTAGTTCCAGGAGTTTCTTTGCTGAGTCATTGGGATTTTTTACATAGACAGTCATGTCTGGGTTGCAGGATCTCGGTTCTGCTGCCCCCCCCCCACCACCCCACCCCCGCCCAGTGCTAGCCTAGCTTCCTAAGCTGTGCTTAGAGGAGTCCTGGCTTCCTGCTTCCTTCTTCTGAGACAGTAAGTCTGGGAAAACCTGGGGAGAGTGGGGTTACCCACCCATCCCCAATTCCTGGTAGAGACTGAGACTAGAGCGTCACTTAACAAAGACCCCCACAAAAAAAGACAATCATGTCATCTGTGTACAAAGAAATTTTTTTCCTTCTCAATCTCTATACCTTTAATTTCCTTGTCTTACTGCATTAACTAGGACTTCCAGTATGATGTTAAATAGGAATGACAAAGGGATATCTTTGCCTTGTTCCTAATCTTAGTAGGAAAGTATCTAGTTTCTCACCATTAAGTGTGATGTTAGCTGTATGTTTCTTGTAGATATTCTTTATCAAATAGAGGAAGTTTCCCTCCACTCCTAGTTTGCTGAAGTTTTGATCATGAATGGGTGTTCGATTTTGTCAAATGCCTTTTTTGTATCTTCTAATATGAACATTTGTTTCTTCTTCTTTAGCCTGTTGATGTAATATAATAATGTCCTTGCATACTTGGACTAAATCCCACTTGGTCGTGGTGCATAATTACTTTTATTCATTGTTGAATTTTATTTGCTAATATTTTTTGAGGATTTTTGCATTTGTGTTCATGAGAAATACTGGTCTGTAGTCTTCCTTTCTTGTTATGTCTCTGGTTTTGGTATTAAGGTAATACTAGCTTCATAGAATGTATTAGCAAGTATTCACTTTGCTTCTATTTTCTGGAAGAGATTACAGATAATTAGTATACTTTATTCCTTAAATGTTTGGTAGAATTCACCAGTGAACTCATCTGGCCTGTTGCTTTCTGTTTTGAAAGGTTTTTTTTTTTTTAAAGATGACCGGTAAGGGGATCTTAACCCTTGACTTGGTGTTGTCAGCACCACGCTCAGCCAGTGAGCGAACCGGCCATCCCTATGTGGGATCCGAACCCAGGGCCTTGGTGTTATCAGCACCGCATTCTCCCGAGTGAGCCACGGGCCGGCCCTGAAAGGTTTTAATTATTGATTCAATTTCTTTAATAGAGATAATCTATTTAGATTGTCTATTCCTTCTTGTGAATTTTGGTAGATTATGTCTTTCCAGGAATTGGCTCATTTCATCTAGGTTATCAAATTTCTGGGCATAAAGGTATTTAAAAAAATTTGTTTATTATCCTTTTAGTTTCCATGGAATCAGTAATAATGAGCCCTCTCTTATTTCTGATATTAGTAATTTGTATCTTCTCTCTTTTTTTCTTAGTTACCCTGGCCAGAAGCTTATCAATTTTATTGATCTTTTCAAACCAGCTTTTTGTTTCTTTGATTTTCTCTATTGATTTCTTGTTTTCAATTTCATTATTTCTGCTCTGATTTTTATTATTTATTTTCTTCTGCTTACTTTGGATTTAATATTTGCTTTTCATAAGTTTTTAAGTTAGAATTTTAGATTGTTAATTTCAGTTCTTTCTTGTTTTCTAATATATGCATTCAATACTATAAATTTTCCTCTAGGCACTCTTTCTGCTGCATCCCACAAATTTTGATAAGTTGTATTTTTACTTTGTTTAGTTCAAAATATTTTAAAATTTCTCTTGAGACTTCTTATTTGACCTATTTATTTAGAAATGTGTTTAACTTCCAAGCTTGAGTGTTTTTCAAGGGTTCAGATCCCCTTACCAGCCAGCTGCCAAAAACAAGAACAAGTGTGGGGGTTTTCCAGCTATTTTTACTGATTTCAAGCTTAATTCCATAGATATATGAGAGCATACTTTGTATGACTTTTATTCTTTTAAATTTGTTAAGGTGTGTTTTATGTCCCAGAATATGGTCTGTCTTGCTAAATATTCTGGGTGAGCTTGAGAAGAACGTGTAATATGCTGTTGTTGGATGAAGTGGTCTGTAAATGTCAATTAGATTCAGTTGAATGATGGTATTGTTCAGTTCAATTATGGTCTTACTGATTTTCTGCCTGCTGAATCTGTCAATTACTGATTAAGGGGGTTTTAAATCTCCACTTATAGTAATGGATTCCTCTGTTTTTCCTTGCAGTTCTATCAGTTTTTGCATCAGATATTTTGCTGCTCTGTTGTTAGGTGCATACACATTAGGGATTGTTATGTCTTCTTAGAGAATTGACCACTTTAGCATCATGTAATGCTCCTCTATAACCCTGAGTCTTCCTTGCTCTGAATTCAGCTTTGTCTGAAATTAATATAGCTGCTCAGCTTTCATTTGATTAGTGTTAATATAGTATATCTTTCTCCATTTTTTTCTTTTAATCTATCTTCATCTTTATATTTAAGATGGGTTTCTTGTACACAACATATAGTTGGGACTTGTTTTTAGCCATTCTGAGAGTCTCTGCTTTAATTGGTATATTTAGACCATTGACATTTAAAGTTATTGTTATAGTTTGATTGTTATTTACTGTATTTGTTACTGTTTCCTATTTGTTGCCCTTGTTCTTTCTTTTGTCTTCCACTATTTTTCTGCCTTTTCTGGTTTTAACTAAGCATTTTATGATTCCATTTTCTCTCCTCTCTTAGCATATCAATTGTACTTCTTTTTTACTTTTTTTATTGGTTGCCTTAGAGTTGGCAGTGAACATTTACAACTAATTTAAGTCCACTTTAAGTAACACTATTCTACTAAATGAAATTTCCCATAATCTCTCATAAGCTTAGGAGACAAAGTCATGCTACAAGGAATGGACCTGCCTGAAACACACAGTCTATCTCCCACTCCAAAAATATTTGTCATATTTTGATTCTTCAGGGAGTAGAAAAGAATTAAACTTAGATCTTCTTAAGAGTATAACTGAATGTCCCATAGCCTTTCATGTTTGAGGAGATAGACACCTGCCAGGATCTTTTATAACAGCCCAAGGACCACATCTGAGAAACAGAAAAACAAAAAATGGGCATACCAGATGTGGATTCCAAATTTGACCCAGCTCAATCTCCGATTGGATTAACATGATCAGTACCTCACTCTGACTGACTAAAAGAGGAAGTGTAAATCCTTTCTAGTGAAGCCTCTACAGTTCTTTTATCTGTAGTGTCAAATATACAATAAAAAATAACTAGACATGTAAAGATGCAGAAGAATGTGATCAAGAAGAAAACCCAGACCATATAATTCAACCCACTAATGATCCAGGTACTAGAGTTAGCATGTAGGACTTCAGAAAATCTGTGATTAATATTTTTTTAAATGAAAGAAAAGATGGACAAAATGGATGGTAATATGGAGAATTCCAGCAAAGTACTGGAATATATAAAGAAGAAGCAAATGAACATTCTAGAACTAAAATTATCATCTATGGAATTAGAAATGTGTTGGATGGATTTAACAGAAAATTGGCATTAGCCAAAGACAGGATTACTGAACTGAAAGACGGGTTAACAGACAATATCCAAACCTCAGCTCAGGAAGAAAAATAATGGAAAAAAATAACAGAAAGTAACACAGTCCAGAGGCCTACCATACATGTAGTTGGAGTCTCAGAAAGAGAGAAGACATAGAATGGGGCAGAAGCAATATTTGAAGAGATAATAGATCAAAATTACCAAAATTAATTAAAGAAATCAACCCATATTTTTAATAAGTGGTGTATTATAAACAACATAAATACAAAAAAGGCCATATACCTGGGCATATCACAGCCAAACTCCAAAGAAACAAAGACAAAGCTACAATCTAAAAAACAGATAGAGGGGGGGGAAATATTAGGAAAGCCAGAAATAATGGGAATTGCATCTTTTGTGTTTTGAAAGAAAAAAGAAACTTGTCCACCTGAAATTTTATAACAGTGCAAAAAAAAATCAAAGTAGAAGCAAAGTAATGATATTTTCAGACAAACAAAAGCTGAGATAATTAATTGCCAACAAACTACATTAAGAAGAAAATCAAAGAGAGTTCTTGAAGGAAAATTCTTTCAGAAGGGAACAAGAATTATAGGAATAAAGAACATTGGAAAGGGTAAATATATGTTGAAATAGAAATGAATATTGACATTTTAAAACAATAATGTCTTGGGTTTATGACATTTATAGAAGTAAAATATATGACAGTAATAACACAAAGGCTAAGAGGGAAGTAAAAGGAGTTAACCTGTTACAAGATTTTTGCATTGCTTAGAAAGTGGTAACAGTACAGTAATAAGTCAAGTATGCACATTGTACTCTCTAGAGTAACTGTTAAAAAAACATAAAAAATATATTAATTAAAAGCTAATAGATGAGAAAATGTGTAATATTAACAATTACTTGATTAATCCAAAGGAATGCAGGAAAGGAGAAATAATGGAATGAAAAACACGTGGGAAAAATAAAAAACAAAGCAAGATGGTAGACTTTAGCCCAAGTATATCAGTAAGGCCTAACCCTTATTTAGCTATCTATATTAGTAAGCATATAAATAATTATATAAATTTTATATTGAAAATTTAAGTCCAAATAATTATTATTAAATATATTAAATATAATAATTACTAAATGAAATGTACATAGACTAAATAACCCACATAAAAGCAAAACTTATCAGACTGACCAAAAACCTATCTATACCTTATTTTTCAGGCATACTTTAAATATAAGGGCACAGAAAAATGAAAAGTAAAAGGCTGGAAAAAGATACATCATACAAACTTCAGTTAAAAGAAAGCTGGTATCATTATGTTAATATCAGACAAATTAGGCTTTAAGGCATAAGGTACTGTGAGATATAAAAAGGGACATTTGGGGCCGGCCCGGTGGTGCACTGGAGAGTGCGCCGTTTGGGAGCGTGGTGGCGCTCCCACCGAGGGTTCGGATCCCATGTGGAGACCGGTTCCCGCTCACTGGCTGAGCGCGGTGCGGGCGCAACACCGAGGGTTGCGATCCCGTTGCCGGTCAGTAAAAAAGAGACAAAAAGGGGGAAAAAAAGGACATTTGATAATAATAAAAGAGTCAACAGAAAAATATAACAATCTTAAATGTGTAAAGCGAAAATTGGCATAATTAGAAGAAATATAATCTTCAATCATACTCAGAGATTTTTACACAGATCTCTTGATAATTGATAAACAAGCAAGCAAAAAAAATTAGTACAGATATAGCAGATTTTAACATCTTTTTTTTCATTTTAACATCTTGATCTAATTGATATGATATAGAACCCTACAGCCAACACTACAAAATATCTAAAGTTCTACAAAACTAATGTTTTCTTTAAATTAAGTGCACAGTAAATGTTTCCCCAAACAGATCACATGGTGGGATTTAATGCAAGTCTCAACAAATGTAAAAGAATTGAAACCATAGAGAATATTCTCTAGTCCCAGTAGAATTAAACTAGAAATCAATAACAGAACAGAAACAGAAAACCACCAAATTTTTACAAATTAAGCACATGAAATTAAATAATCCATGTGTTAAAAAAGAAAATTAGAAAATATTTTATGCTGAGTGATAATGAAAATATTACATCAAAACTTGTGGGATGCAGCTAAAGTAGAGCTTTTAGCCCATTCTGTGCTGCTATAACATAATATCTGAGTCTGGGTAATTTATAAAGAACAGAGATTTATTTCTTACAGTTCTGGAGGCTGAGAAGTCCAAAGTCAAGTGGCCCAGATCTGGCAAGGGCCTTCTTGCTGCTTCATCCGTGCAGAAGATAGAAGGACAAGAGAGCACACACATGAGAGAGAGAGAGACAGAGAGAGAGTAAACATGCATGCAAGAGATCAAACTTACAGCCTCGAGCCCTTTTATAACTGGCATTAAACCATTCATGAAGGTGGAGTTCTTGTGACCTAAACACCTCCCATTAGGCCTGCTTTTGGGGGGACACATCCCACAAACCATAGCAAGCTCAGAGGGAAATTTATAGCTCTAAATGCATACATTAACTAAGTTTGTACCTCAAGGTAGAAAAGATAAGCAAATTGAACCCAAAGAAAGTAAAATGAAATAGTAAAGATAAAATCAGACATCAATAGAACATAGAAGTAAAATGGGGAAAATAAAGCCAGTTAGTTCTTTGAATAGGTTAATACAATTGATAAACCACTAGGAGGACTGATATATCTGAATGGCTAATAAGCATATGCAACAGTGCTTAACATGGTTAGTCATAAGAAAATTCACATTCAAACTACAATGAACTACCATTATAACCCCACCAGAATCACTAAAATTAAAAAGATTGACAGTACCAAGAATTGATAAGTATGTGGACCAACCAGAAGTCTCATATATTGGTGGTGGATGGTAAATTGGTACACAAACTTTGGAAAACTCTTTGGCAGTCACTAGTATAGCTAATTGTACATATGCCCCATGACCTCTCATATTTTATTCCTGGGTACATAACCAGGAGAAATGAATGCTATAACCCACCCAAAGACATGAACAATAATGTTCACAGCAGTTTTATTCATAATAGCCCCAAACTAGAGACATATAAAATATTCAATAATAATAGAGTAGATAAATAAATCGTGGTATATTATATGATGGAATACTTGATAGCAATGAAAAAGAACTAACTGCTGCTCTATGTTACTACATGGATGAGTCTCACAGATTCACCACAGATTCACGTTGAGAAAAAAAAAAAAAAGCCAGGCACAAATGACTACATACTGTATAATACCTTTTGTATAAAGTTCAAAAGCTGGCAAAAGTAATCCGCGGTGATAAAGGGATTTTTGGAGAATATTGGCTGGGAGAGAAATAAGAAAATCAACTGAGATGCTGAAAGTGTTTGGTATTTTGATGCATGGAGATGTCATGGGTATATATACATATGTAAAAATTCATTAAATTGTACTCTTAAAATGTGTCTACTTTAACTTTAGTGAAAACATATACATATGTATGTAAGTATAGTGTTATAGTTCTAATATGAAAAAATATGTTGTATAACAGGATCTCAAACTTCTTACTTGAGTTTGTAACATTTTTAGTCAGGAGAAAATTATTCTGCAAAACTAATGTTGTCTTTCAGGCTTTATAGACTGAATAATTTAGGATAACGTCTGTTTTCTCATCTAAAACCTAATATTATCAGGAGACAAGGTTGAACTGCTTTCTTATAAAGGACCAAGATATTTTTTTCTACTTTCCATTTGGTGCAGGGTACTAAAATTTGGAAGACCTTTTATACACAATTCTTACAGAATTTTAAACAAAGATTTTTGATTTAACAAAAGCTAGTTAGGAAAGGTCATTTGGGGTTGAACTTAAGTTGACCAGTCACAATTGTTGTCTCTAAATTTACCTGTGAGATAATATTTTATATGTAAATCATGTATTTGAGGACTTATTTAAAACTTCCACTTTATGAATATAACAAATCAGTTGGCTTTTACTTTTATATATTGCATAGAAAGAAAACAGTTTGGTATAATTATTCCAGTTATATTTTAGTTACTGGTGTCCATAAGAAACTAAGTCCTTAGCTTTTAAAATACTTTCTAACTTAATTATTTGAGGTCTGTTCACCTGACCTATTTCATGAATAATCAATATTCAGCAACTATTTTAAAATTTATTTTAGAGTGAGAAGTAGTGAATTGGTACATACAGAATGTTGAAGAGTAATATATTTTCTTCTAGGCAGAGCTTCTAGATGCTGCTGCTGGCATTCATGTGCGATTCAGATTAGGTGGAGTAAGTATGGGTGAATTCTTATTTAGTAGTCTTTTTTTATATATATATATATATATTTTTTTTTGTGTGACCGGTAGGGGATTGCAACCCTTTGTGGCGCCCACACTGCGCACCGGCCATCCCTATATAGGATCTGAACCCGCGGAGGGAGTGCTGCTGCGCTCCCAAGCGCCACACTCTCCCAAGTGCGCCACGGGGCCGGCCCTTATTTAGTAGTCTTAAAGCACATTTATGTGAAGTTTAGAAGATATAATTTTTAAAAAATGTAAGCCATTTTTATAATTATTACATTACAATGGTCCTTTGAACTTTTCCATCTACAGGTTAAATTTCCACCTAATATATACTATAAAATATTTACTCAGAGACATATTGAAGATCTGTGTGCTAACAGCCCTAGAGATTACACAAAACTTCCAGCAAAGCATGCATCTCATAATAAAAGTGATCATCTTGAGGAAGAAGGTCGTAGTGGCTGGTATCGTCGTATAGAAAACAATGGCTGGAGGCCTGTTTCTGATAGAGTAAGAAAAGAAAAATCTTAATAATTTTTATCTTACATATTTAGAAACCCATTTGTCTTATTTTCTAAAATTATTTTTTAAAAGAATAAATCCTAGTAATTTAATTGATAAAATTCGCTTAAGTTTCTACTCTGGGGCTACTAGTAATACTTGAAGGTACAGCAATTTAACTTTTTTTTCTTACGTTTACTTCTACTTTTATTTTAATAATCAGCTTTGAATCTGGGCCATCTTTAGACACCTCTGGTACTCAGCAGATTATATACTCAGTATATAGACTATAGAATGTGGTATGTCAAATATACTAAGTATGGAAAGTAAAAATGTGAATTCATTCAACAAACTTTAGTGCATATCAATCATGTGTCAGGTATTGTTCTAGATCCAGCTGTACAATGGTAGAAAAGACATAGTCCTTTCTCTCAAGTAGTTTGCTTTTTAATTAGGGAGAAAGTCAAGTAAACAGAATAATTCAGTACAATGCAGTAAATGTGTTAAGTGATTTAATAGAAGCAGATACATAGTGCTGATGACGGGGGGTAGGGGGGCCTAGCAAACTCTCCTTGTTATCTAGTGTGTGGGGGGGGGGCAGGGGAGGAGGAATGAATTGGAAGTGAGAAAATAGGTGATCAGTTAGGTGAAAGTGTCATACAGAGGAAACCACAGTCTTGGGACAGGATAGAGGGACTTAGGTATTTCCGGAGAGTGCCTGTACTCTGAGAATTAAAGTCATCAAAAGCCAACAGCACTAAGAATAAATCAGGTCTATTCATGTGAGCAGATGAGACACTCTTAGACTATGTCTATTCATTTATTCATTTAATACACTAGTACTTTTTTCAGTCTTTCTGTAGCATCTGCTTCTGAAGGTTCAATGTATTACTCACCCATCACTTAGAATACTTTAAAAGGGTCTGTCTTCTCCCCTATTCCTATCTTGGCCTATTCCTACTGAACACACACAGAAGTTCTTGTCTATAGCCAGAAAATCAATATTTCAACATTTTGTATATTCACTTTTGTTTCTCAATAGTTTTGGGTATCTACTGACCATGTAGAGGTGGAAGACAAAAAGGAAAGTGAATTCCATTTTTCAAAACTGAAGAGAAGGCAAGATTTGGATAAGAAAAGAAAAATTAGAAAAATAGAATGGATGAGGCAAATGTAAGTTGATGAAATACTTAGACTTACTAGGAAAGTATATAGTATTTTGGGAAAAAAACAAATTTGGAGAACATACACTATCTAATTTCAAGACTTACAAAGCTAGTGTAATCATGATATGGTGGTACTGACATTAAGTTAGACATATATGTCAATGGAACAGAATATAAATTTGTGAAATAGACCCACACATATATTGGTAACTGATTTTCAACAAAGGTGCCAAGGAAATTTAAGGAAAAGATCATCTTTTGTAAAAATTGATTATTCAAATGCAGAAAAATAAATCTTGACTCTTATCTCACATCATATATAAAATTAACTCAAAAAAGATTATAGATCTAATTATAAGAGCAAAAATCAAAAAAATCTAAAAGTAACCAAAGAAGAAAATCTTAGTTACCTTCATTCTGGCAAAGATTTCTTAAGAAGAAGGCATTAAATATAAAAGAAAAATTGTTAAATTGCACTTCATCAAAATTAAAAGCATTTGCCCTTTGAACAAATAAAAATAAAAATGCAAGCCATAGATAGGGATAAACATTTGCAAACTATACAAGGGTGCTACAAAAAGTTCATAGAAAGATTAGTACTATCTTTTAATTCTATTTTTCCACAAACTTTTTGAAGTACCCTCATATATCTGAAAAAGTTCTTGAGTCTAGAATATAAACTAAAACAAAAAAACTCTCGAAACTCAAATGATCAGAAGATAATCTAATTAAAAAATGAGCAAAAGATTTGAACAAACACTACATCAGTGAAGATATATGGATAGCAAATTAGCACAACTCATGATGTTAGTCATTAGGCAAGTACAAACTAATATGATGATGAGATACAACTACATACCCACTAGAATGGCTAAAATAGTCTGCCACACCAATTGCTGGCTAAATACAAACTGGTACATCCACTTCAGAAAATAGTTTGTCAGTTCTTTTTACAAGTTAACACACCTATTGTTCAATCCAGCCATTCCACCCTTAGGTATTTACTCAAGAGGAAAAAAAAATATATCCACAGAAAATTGTATATAAACATTCATAGCAGGTTTCTTTGTAATAGCCAAAGCCCAGAAATAGCGCAAATGTTCATCAACAGGCAAGTAGATAAACAGACAGTGGTATATCTACACAAAGGAAAGTCAGCAGTACAAAGGAGTGAACTATTGATACACATAACAACATGGATGAATCTCAAAATGATGATGCTGAATAAAAGAAATCAGTCAAAAAGGACATTCTATATGATTCCATTTACTTAAAATTCGAGAAGATACAAACAAATCTAGAGTGACACAAAGCAGATCAATAGTTATCTGGAGATGGGGGAAAGGAGAGAGGGAAGGATTACAAAGGGGCACAGGAAACTTTGGGTGTGATGTATATATTCATTTTTTATTGTAGTGATGGATCCACAGGAGTATACATACGTCAAAACTGCAAATTGTACAATTTAAATATCTGTAGTTTATTGTACATCAATTATACCTCGATAAAGTTGTAAAACATTTTTTTTAAAGAGCATGTGCAAACAGAAGACAGTCATGGAAGCTTTGTAGTAGTTCTTCATCTCCTGGAGTTGCAGGATGACTTGAGGACAAGCCGGGGACCAGTTGCAACAGTCACAGGGTTATAGCACATGCCGTACAACCAAATGCTCTACCCTGCTAGGTCTTCTGCACTAAATTAGGGCACTAGTGGGGAAGAAGTAGAACCCTCAGACCTGGCATGAGGACATTTGGGCAGATGTAGACAAGGCTAGGAACCTTGAACCTCCAAATTCCCTTGGTGGTGGAAGAAGCCCTTGCTCCCCCTTTTGTGGGAAGCAGCCCTTCTCTGCCTTTCAGTGACTGCACGATGCAGTTGCCACACACACTTATGCTGATTCTCCTCACGATTCTACCACCACCACTTCTCACTGCTTCCAGCCCACAATGTCCTTGTATCTCAGGACAGCCCAGACAGACAGGTAGAGATCTACTCCAGAAGGAGATGGCTTATAAACCAGAAGAGGTACAAGAACTTACAAATCTATATTGACAGAAACCTTGGAGGCATTGTGCGAGGGTAGATTCTAAGGTTTGTTAGATCAAAAGTTGATTGGGCTGAACTTATTGATATGGCCACACTCACTTGGGATTATGGATTTAATGTGTCGGCTTGAGTATCCAGAAATTATGTTAATAGTCAGTTAGGTTAGCTAATCAAAGCCTGAACTCATCCAAAGCTCTACTGTTAACAAATGCCTGAACTTCTCTGATATACTGTAAAAAAACGATTTCTAAGGACTTGGGAGAATGTGTGTTTCTGTTATGTGTAATCTCTCAGCCACCCACTAGCCATTACCCCAGGAAGGTCCCAGGAATATCCTCTCATCAAGTTATTAAGAAATGGCTGGGTGAGGAGAGCAGCAGAGTTTTTGGCAAACTGTGGTTTATAAGGCTGGATATGACAGTGGGGAAAGCTGCAATGGAATTGGTTCCTTTAGTTCACTGGGAATAATGGAACTTTGAAGTGGTAGAGGTCAGGTGGTAACACATATTGCAGCTAGGCTTCTAGATGTGGTTTCTTTAATGGAGCAAATGAACACAGCGCCTGGCACCTGTTATACTGCTATTGACCTGGCAAATGTGTTCTTTCCCATCCCGATCACTAAGCAAGAAAAGAAGCAGTTTGCAATTATATGGAAAGAAGAGTGAATCTTTACATCTTACTCTCAGAGCTGTATCAGTTTTCCTGCTCTAGTCTCCAGGGTCTTACACATCTCGATTCCCACAGAATATCATGCCTGTTTATTGTATTGATGACCTAATACTAATTGGATGTGGTGAACAGAAAAAAACAGCTCCCTGGATGGCTTAGTAGGACAAACGCATACTAGAAGGAGGGAGATAAACTATGTAAAAAGTTAAGAGCCTGCCATGTAGCTGAAGCTTAAACACATTTTGGGATATCTTTTCAAAAGTGAGAGACTAGTTGCTGTACCCTGCACCACCCCCCTTGAAGAGGCACAACACTTAAAGGACCTCTCTTGATTTGGGAGGTAATATATGACACACTTGGGCATGCTGCTCCAGTCCATTTACTAGGTGACCTAATAAAGCCACCAGGCTCCAGTGGAACATGGAGCAAAAAAGAACTCTGTAGCAGGTCCACAGTGTGTTCAAGCTGCCCTAAAACTTGGGCTTTATGACCCAGAGTTCCCAACAAGTATTGTAAATGTCTGTGGCACAGTGAAATACTGTCTGGAGCTTCTAGAGTCCTAATAGGAGAATCGCAATACAGACCTGTAGGGTTTAGGAATAAGGTAATGAATACCCTCCTCTGCCAAAAACTGTTCTCCATTTAAAAATCAGTTTCCAGGCTTGCTACCAGGACCTGGTAGAGACTGGATACTTGACTATAGGTTGCCAAATACTATGTGATTGTGAACTGACCTGGGTTTTGTATAATCCACTGGATAAAAGAGATTATACAGCATTGTTTCAGAATAAAATAGATGTGGTTTATATGAGACTGGGTCTGAGAAAGTTCAGAAAGCCCAAGTAAGCTGCATGAGCTGTCACTCAGACTCCTTCAACCACTACTCATGCTCCATTGCCTCCACATCATCTCAGTATCTTTGGCCTTGACAAGAGTCCCCTATGACAAGTTAACAGAGGAGGATATATTGGGCCTACAATGGATCTGCACCGGATGCTGGCACAATCCAAGAATGGACAGTCACTAGATTACAAACCCTCAGTTAG
Source organism: Galeopterus variegatus (assembly GCF_000696425.1). Taxonomy (NCBI): domain Eukaryota; kingdom Metazoa; phylum Chordata; class Mammalia; order Dermoptera; family Cynocephalidae; genus Galeopterus; species Galeopterus variegatus. The sequence continues at coordinate 9,315 of NW_007730936.1, read as the reverse complement.
CCCAGAAAATGGCCAAAGGATAGATATCCTTCCAGTGGGCACAACTTTAGGTGGTACATTTGGTTTTTCACTTCATGTAGAAGGGGAAATAGTATGGATCTTATTGACTGTGGGCTAATAGTTTCTTAATAGATCAGCATTTAGAAAGAATAAAATTGGAAAATTGGTGACTAGGTCGGAGGAGAGGTATATTCAGAATGGGCACAAAGGTCATTCATGCCCCATGTGAATGCCCTCCAAAGGGCTTACATGAGGCAGACAGCTCTTAGTAATCAGATGGACAAGATGATCCTATGGATGTCAACTTTTTCCCCTGGTAACCTCAGCAGTTTCACCATGGAGCTATGTACAAAGTGGCCATGGTCACAAGGGTGGAGACTGTATACAGACTCAACAACATGGTTTTTCCCTCACCAAGGCTGTTCTGGTTATAGTCACAGCTGATTGTAGAGCAAAAGACATTGCTTTGCCCCCAGCAATGAGATATACTGGCTAGCTGGTGGTGGGCTGATCATGTTGGATACTTCCCATATACAGGAAGCATCCCTTTGTCCTCACAGTGATAGACAAATATTATAGACATAAACTATTTCTCAGCCTGCATTACTTCTGTCAGCAGCACTATTCATTACAGAATGCTTTATCCATCATTTTATTTCATACGCCATTGCCTCTACCAAGGGGGGGGGACCCATTTACAGCAAAGAAAGTGTGAGCTCAGAACAACAAAATTCACTTGCCATATGTGCCATCACCTAGAAACAGCTGGCTTTGACAGAATGGTGGTATGACTTGCTGAAGCTCAGTCACAGTAACAGCTGGGAGACACCACCTAGTGACAGGCCAATGCACATGAATAATCTTCTATTTTATTTCTTTTTTCTTTCCTATGTTTATTTACCCTTGAAACATTTCTCATCCATAACTGAGCTCTGTATTTCTAATTATATGGACATTTCTATCTCAAACTCAATAGGTCCCAAACTGAGTTTCATATCTTCCCCATTATAAAAGTTGTTTTTTCCTCAGTATTTCTCCTGGTCTGTTTATGACACCATCATTTACCCAGTCATCCATGCCAGAAATGTAGGGATTGTCCTACACTTCTTACTCTTCATAAGCTCCTACATGTAATCTGTCATCAAGTCCTATTAATTCTACTTCCAGAGTATCTCTCAAATCTGACATTTTCTTTCATTCTCTACTGCATCATTTCAGAATGTTTCATCTATACTTTATCTGCTGAATCCATCTTTTAGTTGGTCTCCTTCTCTTTAATCTCTTCCTCATCTCTGTACAAACACTGAAGTGATGTTTCTAAAACACAAATAAGTAAAATCAATTCCTTACCTAAAACATGTTAAAGACTCCCCATTACCTACATCCCACATAATATCCCCCCTCTTTGCTGGCAACAACATCTTCATCTTTTAATACTTTGTCCAAATATCTCCTGAAGCTTTCCCTGACTTACACAGGCACTTCTTTTTGAGGTGCCCTGTGGATCTTTTTATATATTCAGTTGTCACATTTTTGCAACTATCTGTTTATTTGCCTGCCTCCTCCACCAGACTTTGAGCCCCTACAGAACAGGGTCTCTGTTCTGTTTATTAGCACAGAACCACAGATATAAGTTGATGCTTAATGAGTACATGTTGCTTGTAGAATGAATGAAAGAATGAAAAAGTGAATGAATGAATGAATTCTTATGACTGGGTGTTATGTTTCCTTTTTGTAGGGTTGCAAGGGATGAATGAGAAATTTTACTGTGTGTGCTTTGTTCACTGATGGCATTTAAACATTCTTCAATTTATTGCTGAGAATTAACAATTAACAAATCAACAAAATTTTGATATTTTTGTTTTAAACCCTGGTCTTACTAAAAGAATTCTGGTTTTAAATCCTGTACCTTCCTGTGTCCTATAGATATTAGCTCTCCTTGACCTCCTTTGCAATTTAAGCTTTGATTCTTCCTAGGTCTTTGTATTTTAACTTCTCTCCCTGTTGTAAAATTCAGACAAACATTTCTTATGATGTTCTTTCCTTTAAATTTCCTAGTTTAGAAAGAATATGATACCATTTGAAAGTGAATACAACTAAAAATATATTGCAATATTACCTATAAAGCCAAATTTTATATTGTTTTTGTTTTCTTTTTAAAAATCACTAGTTTATTTATAAAACAAGTTAGGATTATTATAGTGTGATCTTTATTTCTGCTCACTATTATATTTGAAATACTGTTCCTACGTATGGTAACCTGTTATTATTTATCACTATTTAGACCACTTAACTATAATAGTAACTAATTTTAGAAGAGTTCAAAACCTAAGAATTAAATTACAACTATTATAATTCCCTTAAAAACAAAGCACTTTTTATATTTCCCTGATAAGAAAAGAAATAGATATCTGAATGGTTGTATGTCACTGTTGAAAAAAGAAAAAAAGGATATCATTCAGGGTTCAAAATCTAATCTTGTTTGTATATTTAGAAAGGTAAAACATGGAGGAACTCATAAAAAATGCTTTTACCTCCAGCCTTCTAATTTCTAAATGCATTTTTGTTATGACATGGGCATTAGTTCAATAACTGTGTGCCAGTGGGTACCATTACTCATTTATTAATTTACTCATTTACTTAATACATGTCTATTAAGTGCCTATTATGTTCAGGGAACAGAGTATAGAGTAGAAGATTACAAGTTCCATGAGGTTAATTTCATCACTGTACAAACACATAGCACTTTGCAAACGGTGGACACTCACTAGATACTTATTAAAGAAATAAGTGAATGAAAAACTATAGAAAAATTAAGAAGTCATACTTTCTTACCATTTTTTGCTCTTAATAACGTATAAATTGAGTCATGTTCCTGCTTCTATAAAATGCAATTGCTCTCATGGGTCATTTTCCACTTAAGGTCTGACCAAGCAGAAACTTCATGAGGGCAGGGATATATCTTGTCATTGTCATATCCCTACCACACAATGTTGTGTAAGCCTTCTTTTACTGAATGCTTACTCTGTGCCAGTCACTGTTGTAAATACTTTATATGGATTTACACTTCTAAACCTCTCAAGAATGCTAGGAAGAAGTAGTATTATGATTATTATTTTAAGGAGGAGGTCACAGAGGCCCAGCAGAAAGGCTAGGTTTTTTGACAAAGTTTATATAACTAGTAAATTACAGAACTGAGATTTATATACGGATAATTTGATACCAGAGTCCTGGCTTTGTATTATTACTATGCTGCTTCCTAATGAGTGCTGGATAAATTAATATGATTTCAGAATAGATTAATCTTTAAAATGGCTACCAATGTAGATCTTAAAATGAATAACCTAAAAAAATGCTATATCCCAAAGTTCTTGGTAAGGACTTAATAACTTCTCTCTACTCACACAGCTCGTGTTTGGTAGATACACTAATTTATGTGCTCAGACTAATATGAGGGTACTTCAAAAAGTTCGTGGAAAAACAGAATTAAACATTAATATGAATCTTTCCACGAACTTTTTGAAGATCCCTCAAATAAGACAGTGCTGCAGAATAAGCCTGGACTTAGAGTCAGGTTTGAATGGTAGTTCTTTTTTTGTTTGTTTGTTTGTTTTTTGTCTTTTTCATGACCCATAAGGGGATCACAACCCTTGGTGTGGTGTCGCTCACACCGCGCTCAGCCAGTGAGCGCACCGGCCATTCCTATATAGGATCCGAACCCGCAGCAGGAGCGTCGCTGTGCTCCCAGCGCCACACTCTCCCGAGTGCGCCACAGGGTCGGCCCTTGAATGGTAGTTCTGATACATATTTATTTCCTACACGATCTTGAACAACTTCATAACTTCTCCAAATCTCAATTTCTTCATCCCTAAATGGGGAATAAAAATAGCTGCTACAAAAGGCTATTGTCTTTAAGAGAATTAAACAAGATAATGTATGAAAAGTACATGGCATAAATTCTTCCTCTCTTTTTCTTTCCTTTTTCCCCTTTCCCTCCCTCTTTCTACCTACCATTAGCCTCACAACGATGTAAAAGTTACCCAACTCCTCCAGGATTTATTTCCTCACCTATAAAATGAAAGGGCTGGTTGTTTGGTTTATAAGGTCTTTCCAGTCTGTAATTCTGTGATTCAGTGATTTAATAACTTAGTTTTTCCTTGTATCATAAAAATGCAACTTATTGAGAAGTGATTTGAAGTGAGGCCTCTTTGGTTAGTGTGGGGATTAAGCTGCTTTTCCCCTCCAACAATTCCGGCACATACAAGGATATTTCAAAAAGTTTATGGTAAAGTTCATATTATTATCTTTTAATTCTATTTTTCTATGAACTTTCTGGAGTACCCTCGTAGATCTTGGATGAAGATTTGATTTAATATGTAAATAGTTTTAATATGTAAATAGCAATAATATATGTCTCTCTTCCTTTCCTTTATTTAGGTACTACGCAGGAAGCCTGGAGGCTAAGTCAACACATCATGAAACTCTAGGTTTAATTCACACGGCAACAAAAGGGCTAATAAGAGCTATTGAAGATAGTGGGATAGATTCTGTTATGGAGTGGGAAGTGGATGAAGTGCTGAACTGGACAAATACACTGAACTTTGATGAGTAAATGCATGTTACTATTTTGGGGGAACAAGTGCAGTCATCATATATTTTTTCTTTCTAACATTTCCATTCCTATGTTGAATCTTAGCATCGCAAACAAACTCTTTCAAAACAACTGAATTTTTATTATTTCTCTAGAAAGAAAAGAATAATAATGAGGGATTAAAAAAAAGGAGTAATCCAAGAATAGGAAACAGAAAATTAGACTGAAGTGTTCTTTATTCTCAGACTTCATTTTTATGCTTTAGTCTAACTCTGCTTTGCTTGACTTTTCAGATTTAGAAACAAGTTTAAAGAACATGAAATTAATAATACAAAGAATTTCTTTAATCTATATTCCTATAGATAATTCCTTAATCTATATTTCCTATCTAATGTTTCTATGTGAGACATTAAAAACTTATAATTTTTCAGTGATATACTGTAGCTCTTGAAAAACATTTAAAAAAATTTTTTGTATGCTGGAAATTTTTTAATATTTAATATACCCATTAAGGAAATGTAAATCTAAATCCCAATGAGATACTACTTCATACCTACTAGGATGGCCATAATTAAAAAGACAGATAATAACCAGTGTAGGTGAGAATGTGGAGAAATTGGAACGCTTATGTGCTGCTTTTGAGAATGTGCAGTGGTGCAGCCACCTTGGAAAACAATCGGAAGTAGAAAAGAGAAAAATGATAAAAGGAAAGATAAAAGAAAAAGGGAAAGAATGATAGAGAAAAAGGAAAATTGGAAAACAGGGATGAAAGAAAAAAGAAGACATTGATGAGAAGGATATATTAAAGAATAGAGTGACAGATAAAAAAGGACTAAGTATCCACAGTAGATGCTCTAAAATATTTTTAAATGAGCACATAGTAAAAAGAGATTGTTGTAATTCAATAACCCCAATATCTTGTCTAGACTGTAGTACTGGGATTGCCACATTTGTGGTTTCTGGGACATTGAATAAATAGAGATGGTAATATCATGCAAGTAATGACATCCAAAGAAAGGAGCTGTGATGCCTTGCTTTTACTTTCTTTCCTAAGAGTAAAAATTGCTGGGTGGAGATGGGAGAGAAGTGAGCGAGAGGTAGAAGAGGTCCATTATAAATAAGTTTCTGAGGACAGAATAGAGAATTTTCTAAGGTGAGCTTTTGAAATCCTGCTCTGCCTTTCCCTTATAAACTTGGCTGATTCAAGTAAAACGCCAGCAAGTTTAGTGAAAGATTACAAGAACACCCAATATTCTGTATTCTATCATTACTGGAATACAACGAGAATAAAACAGTTGAATTCAAAGAGAAGAAATAAATAGGTAACTCAGTCTACATGAGACTTTCTCCACTATCATCCCCCTAATAGCCTTTTCTGGAAGGTGATAAAGATTCTTAATGGCTTTCCTTTATAAAAAAAAAAAAAATAAACCAGTAAGACATGAGGTGGTTTCTTTGTATCATATACTCTATATTGAGTGGAATGAATACACCTCTAGCTTTGATATGATGAGTAACTCTGAAAATTTTCAAAAAAATGCACATACCTCATGTTTCCAAACCGTGTACAACTTCTATCAGTTCTTCTTCTGAGTTGGATATAATCATAATTTGGCACCAACGTGGAATCTTAGAAAGCAAGATTTTCCACTGAGCCCTGGACAACAAAAACTTCAAATGGAATCTCAAGAGATTATTTGGGAATATTTCAGTAGCACTGCAGACCACAAGCACTGATAGGTAAGACCACACTGCAAAGACAACACCTTGTTTGATAAGAATTTCAGAGTTTGACATTTTTCTCTTCAGGAGAACTGGTAACCACTAATTCCTTGGAAAATATCCTTTAAAATTTATGGACAGTCCCTGCTGGCCATTAGAATGGCATAAGCTTGAACACTGATATTTGGTGATAAAAATCTGTTTCTTTCCAAAGGCTTTTGTGCTAGCCCCTTGTCTTGACACTCTCCTGGATGAAGCCATGTGCATCCTCAGATTCACATTGCAGCTATCAACTGAGTACATTATTATTAGCATTTTGAAGAATGGATAGAGCCAATTGCACTTTTAGACTCAAGGACACTAATGGTACTTTTATAGATTCCAGTATTCACAGATATGTTTCTGCATATGTGTAGAACATAAAACAATCCCCACATCACCACCCTTGCGTCACCAACAGTGCCACATGATGGCTACCATGACTGTTGCTGGCATTCATCCTAATGGATATTCAGCTGCATATTCTCCATCAAGATGGATGTCCCTCTTCCAGGATCTTCATATTTTTTCAAACTGCAAGTGAATTTTGACATATCTATCAAGCAATTCGCAGCTAGGAAATCTTAAATAATGTCCTGATATTCTATTTAACGTTGTTGCTGCTTTGTGCTCACATATGTTGTGGATAGTCTCTATTATCTGTAGCTGTTCTTTTGATTTGTAAGACATGTAGTTGTTATGTTGCCTCTCTGGCTGGAGACTTTTCCCAGACTTTTTTTTTTTAATTTTATTTATTTTATTTTATTATTTATTTATTTTTTCTTAATTTTATTTTGCCAATATACAATGTGGGTGATTATTGTGGCCCATTACCGAAACCTCCCTCCCACCTCCTTCTCCCCCCTCCCTCCCAACAATGTCCTTTCTGTTTGCTTGTCGCATCAACTTCGAGGAATTGTAGTTGTTACGTCTTCTCCCCCCACCCCGGTTTTGTGTGTGTGTGTGTGTGTGTGTGTGTGTGTGTGTGAATTTATTCATTTATTTTTAGCTCCCACCAATAAGTGAGAACATGTGGTATTTCT
>NW_007730936.1:0-735 GCF_000696425.1 Galeopterus variegatus | reverse complement strand
TTCATTCTCCTGCATATTGATATCCAGTTCTCCCAGGACCATTTGCTAAAGAGGCAGTCTCTTCCCCAGTGTATAGGCTTGGTGCCTTTGACAAAGATCAGATAGCTGGGGGCCGGCCCGGTGGCGCACTGCTATAGTGCGCCGCTTGGGAAGTGCGGTGGCGCTCCCGCCGAGGGTTCGGATCCCACATACAGACCGGCCGCTCACTGGCTGAGCGAGGGGCGGGAGCAACACCGAGGGTTGCGATCCCGTGGCCGGTCCCGGTCCGGTACGGGCACGACACTAAGGGTTGCAATCCGTTGCCGGTCACGAAAAAAGACAAAAAGGAAGAAAAAAAAAAAAAAAGATCAGATAGCTGTAGGTGTGTGGGTTGATTTCTGGATTCTCTATTCTATTCCATTGATCAGTGTGTCTGTTTTTATGCCAGTACCATACTGTTTTGGTTATTATAGCTTTGTAGTATAGTTTAAAGTCAGGTAGTGTTATGCCTCCAGCTTTATTTTTTTTTTTGCTCAGTGTTGCTTTGGCTATGTGTGGTCTTTTGTCATTCCATATAAATGTCTGGATAGTTCTTTCCAGTTCTGAGAAAAATGTCTTTGGAATTTTAATGGGGATTGCATTGAATTTGTATATCACTTTGGGTAGTATGGCCATTTTCATTATATTTATTCTTCCAATCCAAGAGCATGGGATATCTTTCCATCTTCTTGTATCCTCTCTAATTTCTCTCAGGAG
>NW_007730935.1:170653-175408 GCF_000696425.1 Galeopterus variegatus | reverse complement strand
TCCAGCCGCGGAGGCAACCCCAGTCCTTCTCAGGACTCTGGTGTGGCAGAGGATTTGCTGGGACTTAGCATCTGATCGACGTTCTGCCCAGCTGGGGTCAGAGGGTTGGCCGTGCCTCCTTGCACCCTACAGTGACTGCAGTGACCAGCCCAAATTCCTGCTTGGAAGGCCAGCTTAGCTTCAGATTTGATATCATCTGTTCATTCACCGATGTCTTGGGCTCTGGAGTGCCAGCTGGGGGGCAAGACCGAGGGCAGGCTGGGCAGGTCTGTGAGCCCTACCTCGGAACATGATGCCTGGAGCCAGGGCCCAAGTGACCCACGCCCCAGTCCATGCTGTGGAGCCTGGCATGACTTGGGTTTAGACTTTGTGCTCAGCAGGGCAGACAGGCAGTCAGCCCATTGCTAGGCCCTTGTCTGTCCCCTGTGGCCTCTTTGGTGAGTCAGAGAGGTGTGGGGAGCCTGCCCATGTCCCACTTTCTCCTGTGTCTACAGGAGGCCCCCGTCTTGCCCAATGGCTCCTACGATGGCAGCTCCCTGGTCAAGTCTTCAGGGAAGCTCATGCTGCTACAGAAGATGCTCAAGAAACTGCGAGATGAGGGGCACCGTGTGCTGATCTTCTCCCAGGTGAGCCACCCCCATGTGGCTGGCTCGTGGTCCCCCCACCTAGCCCAGCCCTAGCTCCACACCCATAGACAGCATCCTGCCCTGATGGTGGATGGTGCAACCTTTCTGGCACTCTCTCAGGGCCTGATGCCCTTCTCATGTGGGTCGTGGGTCATTCCCTGTGCCCTGGCTTGTCATAGCCAAGGAGCTGGCTGAGTGCCAAGCTCAAGGAGCTCAGGGCACGTTTGCTGTGAAGACCAGTGTCCCCCACACCACTTCTGTCCTGCATGTCCAGGCTGTATGATAACCCCCTCCCCATTGCAGCCTGGTTTCTCATTAAGCTGGACCCCTGGGGCTGGTTTGGGGGGAGCACTGTGGTGAGGCCAGCTCTAGGAGCACCTCTGTCCACTTGATCCTGCAGTCCCACTGGTAGCACTGCTGTTTGGGCAGTTGGAGGCAGGCTGCTCAGCCGCAGGGGGTTGTTCATTTGTCCTCCATCCCTCTGTTTGCATTTGTCATATGTGAGCCTCTGTGCTAGGCATGTGGGGACAGAGATGAATTACCTAGTCCCTCTCCTCGAGCTGCTCAGTCTAGTGTGGGAGACAGCTCAAGAGACAGTCACCCGCTCTGCTCAGCTCTGTGGGAGGCCACAGTGATGGCCTGGTTGGGTCCTGCAAGGGGCTAAAAAACGCTCTCCTGTGGTGAGAGTGAGCTGGGCCCACTGCCTGGGTACAGCTGTTCTGTGCACAAAAGTCGGCTGAAAACAGCTGATACCAGCAGCCTGAGTGTGTCCTGGGCCTGCAGCCTGCTGGAGAAGACCAGGGGAGCAGACCACGCTCGTGACCAGCAGTGGAACCAAGCAGTGGGCTGGCTTGGAGACAGATCGTAATCCCCTCAGTACCACTGACCACATAAAACATGAGTCTGGGCTGAGGCCTTGAGAAGCCACATAGAGGGACCTGCACAACTGCTAGAAATATGCACAGAGGGAAAGCAACTGAAACAGTCCTCCCATCCAAACTGAGCTGACAAACCAAATTCCAAAACTCGTGACAGAACTGAATGCTACGACATCCCGCAAAACAGGAGGTAGAATCCAAACCAAAAGAATAGCCTGGAAAAACATGTTTAGGATCCTTGAAAATAATGAAGTAACTAACACTCATAAATAAAGAAGAAATTAAGTAAGCAAAAGCAAGAGGTCATGAAACAAATAGATCAATCTGCATAGGACTTTAGTCATCGAAATCGGACATTTCAACAGACCGGATGAGCTCTCAACGGCATCGAAGAGAACATTGATGAATTGGAACCTGGAACTGAGGAATTTCCCCAGAACGCCACATAGAAAGATAATGATGAAAATGAGAACGAGCAGGGAGGATACCTCAGGAGGCTCCCAACAATCATCTAATAGGAATTCAGAAGAAAGAAAAGGGGGGATGGTGAAAAGCAGGATTGGATGAGTTTGCAGAATTGGGGAAAGACATGAGATCTCAGATCTGAAGTGCACTCTGAGGTACCAAGCAAGACGAAGAGAAACAAACTAACCCCTAGAGACATGGCAGGGAAGCAGTGGCACTTCTGACCTTGTACCTACAGAAGAAAGACTGTCAGACTGTCCCCCGACTTCTCAAGAGCAACAACAGGTGGCAGAGACAATGGCAAAGTCTCCAATACACGGAGGGAAAATGTCTACCGATAGTTTTACATCCAGCTAAACTATCTCTCAAGAATTAAGGGCAACAGAGGCGTATGGGAGCTCTGAAGGGACAGCCTTTCTCTACTGGGGAGGAGTGCAGTCAGGGAAGACATCACAGAGGAGGTGATATTGAGTTCTCTAGGCAGGAAGGGGTGAGTGTTCCAGGAAGAGTCACGAATGACTGGGGGGATGAAGGAAGCGTTGGTCCTGCAGAGCCTCGAATGCAGGGCATGGAGCCGGCACGTAACTGTGAGGTGTGAGCAGGGGAGGCTCTGGCTCAGAGCCCTGTTTTGGGCAGATGGCTGTGGAGCTGGTGAGAAGGGGATTAGGTTGGAGGCTGTGTTCTCCTCCACAGAGTCCTGCCTCAGGCCTGCTGGGGTCTCCCCAATCAGCAGTCTGCTCTCTCCTCTCCCACCTGTGGTGGGGTCCCTGCCCACAGCCCCCTGGGGCTCTTTGCTCTACGGCAGCCCCTCACACACCCCTCTCCCCTGCAGATGACCAAGATGCTGGACCTCCTGGAGGACTTCCTGGAGTATGAAGGCTACAAGTATGAGCGGATCGACGGTGGCATCACTGGGGGCCTCCGACAAGAGGCCATCGACAGATTCAACGGTACTCCCACCCTGCCCAGGGGCTCTGTGGGACCCCATTCCAGTCTTTTCTCCTAGGCCAGGTTCTTAGTCCACCACCCAACTGATGTTTGATGGGCTACCCTCGAACGGCTGGAGAAAGCAGACCACACAGCTTTCCCTTAGTTCTAAATGCTGAAATGATTCATTCCATAGGACCTTCCAGGTCCGCTGGTGTTCTCATGGGCCCAGTAGATAACGCCTGTTCTGGACAGAGTTAGAAATAGACAAGGAAAAAGGCGGATGGAGAGGAAAACATCACCTTTGCCACCAAGGGAAACTGATGCTGGGGGTCTGAATAACGCCTGTTCTGGACAGAGTTAGAAATAGACAAGGAAAAAGGCGGATGGAGAGGAAAACGTCACCTTTGCCACCAAGGGAAGCTGATGCTGGGGGTCTGGCTGGTGGCTACTAGTATGCCTCTAATATTGACACTGGATAAGTTCCCTATTACAAGTGGTGCTGGACAGAGCTTGCCACTGAAGTACAGGGTGGCAGGGGGCACAGAACCAAGCATGCTCCCTGTGGCCGCTTCCAGGAGCCAGGAGAGAGGAGGGCTAGGGCCGCACAGGCCTGGTTTCTTCTTCTCCCAAGCTCACCGACTGCTCAGTCTTCCTGCCTGCCAGGGAAGGCGAGGTGAGGGTGGAGAGGCCAGGAGGGTCTTTCTGGGGCAGCTCCCTCCTTAGTGAGGGAAACCTCTGGAGTGGGGAACTGCTGAATCGGTGTGGCCTTCTTAGTGGCAAGTGTGTATCCAGTAGCGAAGAGCTGTTTCCCTGGGGCTTGTGGCTGTTTCCTGGCCTCCACCCTTCGTGAAGGGCTGGGCCCCACTGCACAATGCCCAGAGCAGCGACTCTCACCCATGCGTGCCAAAGACGGGGGGTAAAGTGAGCACAGGGCTCCAGGATCTAGATGTGGCCTGGCTGCACGTGGAAGCAGGAGAGTCTGAAGCCCTGGGCGGCCGGGGACCTGCTGGCAGCTCTCGTGCTTGCTGTGGTCAGTCCCAGGTCACTTAACAAAGGGCCTTGATGGGCCTGAGAACCAGCCATCCTGTGACAGTCAGGATTGCCTAGCGGGGCAGGACCCCTGGGCCCTGTAGCTGTGCCCCTGAGCATTCCCGGGGCTGCCCTGACAGCAGCAGCAGGCTGGGAACGCGGGGGCGGCGGGGGAGGAGGACTGAGCTCTGCAGGCCTCCCTGGCTGACCCTCACTATGGGCTCTGCCTGTATTGGCTGGCCATTTGCACTTTGGTCTTTGCCTGTCTGAGATTTGAAAATCGACTTGCTTCTCATTCTGCTTGCGTCTCTTGGGCAGGGCTCAGAGCACCGCTTGGGGGTGAAGTGGACGCAGGTGGGGTTCCTCTGGCTCACCTGAGTGCAGGTGTGGCTGCCCATCTGTGATGGGGTCACTAGCCTTGTCCTGCTTCTCTGCCAGGGACCTGTTGCTGCAGTGTCCATCTTGCAGTCTCCCCTCCTGCCCTCTGGTCTGCCACCTACTTGTCCCCTCACCCAAGTGTGCCCCCCACTCACTCCCCCACCTGGTGGCCTCTCTTCCTCAGCCCCTGGGGCCCAGCAGTTCTGCTTCCTCCTCTCAACCCGGGCGGGCGGCCTGGGCATCAACCTGGCCACGGCGGACACGGTCATCATCTATGACTCAGACTGGAACCCGCACAATGACATCCAGGTCTGTGGCCGTCCTGCCGGCACCCTCTCAGCAGGTCCCTCGCCCTTGGCCTTGTGTGGGACTTCCCCAATCCTTCGTGCCCTCCTGGCTCTGTCCCCCTCACCTCCTCAGTTCTGTGGGCCTCCCTCCCCTGCGGAGGG
>NW_007730935.1:167988-170544 GCF_000696425.1 Galeopterus variegatus | reverse complement strand
AACCCGCACAATGACATCCAGGTCTGTGGCCGTCCTGCCGGCACCCTCTCAGCAGGTCCCTTGCCCTTGGCCTTGTGTGGGACCTCCCCCAATCCTTCGTACCCTCCTGGCTCTGTCCCCCTCACCTCCTCAGTTCTGTGGGCCTCCCTCCCCTGCGGAGGGGCCCTGGGAGGGGAGTGGAGGCTTTGTCCCCGTCCCTCCAGTGCCCTTATTGTGCAGAGGAGGAAACAGGCCCAGAGAGAGCAGGGGAAGTGTCCAAGGGCACACAGCAATCTGTGGTGGCTGCTAATCCTGGTCCATCCCATCATCATTAGGACCAAGGCCATGGAGGGAGGCAGGATGAGGGAGCCTTAGGATCCAGAGGGGTGCCAGTTTTGGAGGGGACAAGGAGCACAGAGTGGGGGGCCTGTCAGAGGTGGGGGAGAGGAAGAGAGGGGGCAGATGGGACTAATAAAGGAGGGGAGGGTTGAGGGGGCTGGGGGCTGTAGGTGTGGCCACGCTGATGTTCCCTGGCCACCCCACACACAAATGTTTAACACACTGTTATGGGCACACACACAAAGTCATGTCTGTCATGCACATGTGTATGCATGCATGTACGCGTCACTCGCACAGGTACATTCACACCAGGGTTACATCACGCAGGGACCTGATGCACAGGGTCTCAGGCATGTCTTTGTACAGGCACGTCCTCGAGTATCCCCTATCTGAGATGCTGGGGACCAGAAGTGTTTTGGATTTGGGATTTTCTGGGATTTTGGAATATTTGCAAATACTTAATCTGTTAAACATCCGTAATCTGAAAATCCAAAACCTGAAATGGGGCTGGATGGTTGGCTCACTTGGTTAGAGCGTGGTGCTGATAACACTAAGGTCAAGGGTTCGAATCCTCTTACTGGCCAGCCAACAAAATAAAACGCAAAAACAAAACCTGAAATGCCCCAATGAGCATTTCTTTTGAATGTCATGTTGGTGCCCCCAAAATTTCAGATTTTCAGATTAGAAATGCTCAACCTGTATTGCAACAGGCAGTTTCGGGGCCTTGCTGCCCTCAAAAGGTGGCCATGTGTCTTTAGTGCATGGTCTTGCAGTCCCATTAGCGGCTCACTGACAGGGAGATGCAGCCCCATCTCCCCCTGACCCACCACCAGAGCTCTGTGCAGCTTCAGTTACATCCAGCACATTGGCCACATCGTCCCTCACAGCCACGACTGGTTCCAGCTGGAAAGGCACATTTCCACCCCAAACCCAGCCTGCCACCAGTCCTGCAGGTGGCACACGCAGTCAGAGCAGTGAGCGCCGCTGCACGGGTGCCCATGCAACACACCTCTGCACGTGCAGCTGTGCAGCCCAGTCCATGCTCGTGGGCTCACATGTGTGCCCCCCACCATGTGACACCCAGCCCTGTGCCCAGAGCTCTCGGTCGAGCCATGGTGCTGAGCTACAGGTCTCTCCCAGGCCTTCAGCCGTGCCCACCGCATTGGGCAGAACAAGAAGGTGATGATCTACCGGTTTGTGACACGGGCCTCGGTGGAGGAGCGCATCACGCAGGTGGCCAAGCGCAAAATGATGCTCACCCACCTGGTGGTGCGGCCCGGCCTTGGCTCCAAGTCGGGCTCCATGACTAAGCAGGAGCTAGACGACATCCTCAAGTTCGGCACGGAGGAGCTCTTCAAGGATGACGTGGAGGGTGGGTCTCCGTTCTGTGGGAGCGTGGTGGGGCTTTGGGGGTGGCCCTGCGTGAGACACACCCATCCGGGGCCCACCTGCTGGCCCGCCTCACACAGCTTCCCTTTCCTCTGCGACCCCGGCCTGTGTCTCTTGGCCAGGGCTGGCCAAGGTGGTGTCTCTGGGTGCTGCCCACCAACCCTGCATCCCCTCTCTGTCCTACACCAGCACCCCTCCTCCTCTGCCCTACAGGCATGATGTCTCAGGGCCAGAGACCTGTCACGCCCATCCCTGATGTCCAGTCCTCCAAAGGGGGAGCCCTGGCTGCCAGTGTGAAGAAAAAGCATGGTAGCACCCCGCCAGGTAGGGGCCAACCTGATCCCAGCCCCCAGCTCCTCCTCTGTCCAGGCTGCCCTTGGCGAGGAAGGGGTTTCCCCTGCCTGCCCCCAGGAGCCCCAGGACACTTGGGTGTCCACAGACTGTGGGCTGGGCAGGGAGTGGGGCTGTTACAGTGCGGTTTCCTCTGGTCATGATGCTGCACAGCTGCAGCTCCTGGAGGGGACTGGGAAAGGCCACTGTTGGGAGTCCGTCCTGGGGAGGTGCGCAGCCAGACCTGGGCACTTTCCTCTGTGTCCCCATACTGTAACCGGTCTGCCCCCCAGGTGACAACAAGGACGTGGAGGACAGCAGTGTGATCCACTATGACGACGCAGCCATCTCCAAGCTACTGGACCGGAACCAGGATGCCACCGACGACACGGAGCTGCAGAACATGAACGAGTACCTGAGCTCCTTCAAAGTGGCACAGTACGTGGTGCGCGAAGAGGACGGCGTGGTAAGACCCGCGGCCCCGCCCCCGCCGCGGCCCCGCCCCCTGCCGCGTCATCC
>NW_007730935.1:163143-166601 GCF_000696425.1 Galeopterus variegatus | reverse complement strand
TTATTTTTCAACATAAGCTCCATCAAATTCTAGACATTTTTGTAAGCAATGATGCCAGCTGTTTAGCGCATCCTTAAAGAACTGAGGGTCCTGGGTACTTAACCATGTCAATGCAGTCTTTTTTGCAGTATTAACTGAAGAAAAATGGGTAACCTTTAAAGATTTTTTAAGATTAGGGAACAAAAAGAAGTCAGAAGGAGCCAGATCAGGACTGTAAGGTGGATGCCTAGTGATTTCCCACCAATACTCTCACTAAATCTCCCATGTTTGATGAGAGGAGTGAGCAGGAGCGTTGTCGTGGTGGAGCAGGACTCTCTGGTGAAGCTTTCTAGGGTGTTTTTCAGCTAAAGCTTTGGCTCATGGTCTCAAAACACTTGTTATAATCAGATGTTATCATTCTTTGGTCCTTCAGAACATCAACAAGCAAAATGCCTTGAGCATCCCCCAAAACTGTCACCATGACCTTTGCTCCTGACCTGTCTGCTTTGGCTTTGACTGGACCACTTCCACCTCCTGGTAGCCATGGCTTTGATTGTGCTTTGTCCTCAGGATTGTACTGGTAAAACCACGTGTCATCTCCTGTTACAGTTCTTCAAAGAGAAGCTTCAGGACCTTGATCCTACTTGTTTAAAATTTCCATTAAGTACCAGCCAGCCACCAAAAATCAACCAACAAGCAAAAAAACACACCCACATAAAGTTTCCATTGAAAGCTGTGCCCTTGTGTGCAGCTGATCTGGGCACAACAGTTTTGACGTCCATCGAACAGAAAGTTTGCTCAACTGTAATTTTTCAGCGAGAATTGTGTGAGCTGAGCCAGTTGAGATGTCCGTGGTGCTGGCTGTTTCTGCTGCTCATCCTCAGTACTCGTCAACTAGGGCACGTGGCTGCAGGCTTCATCTTCAGCCGTGGGCTTCATCTTCAACATTGTCTCATCCCTTCTTAAAACGAGTTAGCCATTTGTAAACTGCTGATTGTCCCCATAAACTTTTCACAAAGCATCAGTGATGTCACCATTCTTCCACCTAAGCTTCACCATAAATTGGATGCTTGTTCTTGCTTCAATTTAGCAGAATTTGTGTTGCTCTGATAGGGGCTCTTTTCAGACGATGTCTTATCGTTCTTAATGCCTCAAACTAGATCGTCTTCAGACATGTTATAACAAGTTAGTAGGAGTTTATTTTGGCGCAAAAAAAATTTGAAGTCCGTGCATAGTTTTTTTATAATATGCATTTTCCACGAACTTTTTGAAGATCCCTTGTACTTGTGGAGTGAATGAATGAATGAATAAGTGAATGAATGATTACAACAGGGGCAAGGAGAGGGCTGGGAGGGGAGAGGAAGGACAGCTGGGGCTGAGGTAATCAAGGAAGGCTTCCTGGAGTAGGCAGGTCTTCCAATTAATCATTGAGCCCTGAGAAGGTGAGGGGTGGTAGAGGGAGCAGGAGCCTTCCCAGAGGGCTGGGAGGACCGCCTGCTGGCCCAGCCCCACTGAGCCCCTGGCCTGGGTCCCCAGGAGGAGGTGGAGCGGGAGATTATCAAGCAGGAGGAGAACGTGGACCCCGACTACTGGGAGAAGCTGCTCCGGCACCACTACGAGCAGCAGCAGGAGGACCTGGCCCGCAACCTGGGCAAGGGCAAGCGCATCCGCAAACAGGTCAACTACAACGACGCCTCCCAGGAGGACCAGGGTGCGTGCTGAGGCTTGGGGGGATGCACTGTGTCCTGGAGGCAGAGGGCCTTGGGTGGGCAGGGTTCCCACAGGTCAGGGAGCACTCCCTGTGCAGGAAGTCCCTGGGCGAGGTGTGGGGGCAGGAGAGCGGTGTTGGATGGCCTGAGCGGGACGTGGCTGGAGGAGGCTTCGTGGAGAGGAGGGAGTTGGGGAAGGTGCAGGAATGTTGGGTGTTTGAGGGAACAAGATACGTGTGGGTCCAGTGGCTTCACCACTGCAGTGATGTGACCTCGGGCAAGCCTCCTTGAGTCTCAGTTTCCCTTTCTGTAAAAGAGGGAGGAAAATAGTACAACTCCTTACTGTGTAGTGTGGCATTGTCGGGACTATTAAGTGAGCTCACAGGAAGTACCCGGTGGCTGTTGTCATTGTCACTGTCGTTACTGGGCTGGGGCATGCATGGGCTTGGCGGTGGGCTCCTGCTTGCACGGCAGCTCACTCTGTCTCCCACTGCCTGGCCCCCTGCAGAGTGGCAGGACGAGCTCTCAGACAACCAGTCTGAGTATTCCATCGGTTCCGAGGATGAGGACGAGGACTTTGAGGAGAGGCCGGAAGGGCAGAGTGAGTCTCAGTGCTGGTGACCTGGGTGTCGGGGAAGCTGATGGTGGTGGGGGTGGGGTCAGCCTGGGGTCCCTCTGCAGGAGGATGTCCTGAGGGGTCCCGCTGTCCTGGGGCATGCTGGCAGATGGGTGGGGGTCAGGAACCCCTGGACTCCCACCTGAGTTGTTGTGGGGGGCTGCTCCCCAGGTGGACGGCGACAATCCAGGAGGCAGCTGAAGAGTGACAGGGACAAGCCCCTACCACCTCTTCTTGCTCGAGTTGGTGGCAACATCGAGGTGGGGCCCGCCTGCACCCCCATCTCTCCCTGTCCCCCTTCCTGTTGCCCCTGGGGCCTGGAGACTTGCCCAGGGTCACAGGCCAAGTAGAGGTGGGGCTGGGATGACCCTGGGGCTGGCATTGCCCTCTGGGTCCTGCCTCAGGTGGAGTTCCCTGCCTGCCTCCTCTTCTCTCTCCTCCCCCGTCCCTGTGCTCTCTGCTCGCACGCTGTCTCTGCCCTGGGCTCATGCACTGCTCTCTGCCCTGCCCAGGTGCTGGGCTTCAACGCTCGGCAGCGGAAGGCCTTTCTGAATGCCATCATGCGCTGGGGCATGCCTCCCCAGGACGCCTTCAACTCCCACTGGCTGGTGCGGGACCTCCGCGGGAAGAGCGAGAAGGAGTTTAGGTAAAGGGGCTGGGGTGGTGGCCTCCCGCCCCTAGGTGGGGCAGGCTCTAGCTGGGGAGCCCGCACAGTGGGTAGCGTCTCTGCTCTGCCAGGCTAAGGGCGTCTGGACCACCATCTGGTCTTTGGGTGGCTGGGGTCCCTGTGCCAAGCTGGGCTGATTTTCAGAAAACACTGACGGCTGCTTCTGCCCAAACCAGCTGGTGTTAACAGCAGCAAGGAAGATCTGAGTTACCTGGGGCGAGGGCTGCTCTAGGCTGTTCCCCACCAGGGAAGCCCCCTCTGTCCCTTCCCGGGGCCTGGCCCCGCAGGCCTGTTTAGGACACAGGCGATAGATGATGATTCCAGCCAGGAGGTCCCCCTTGGGGTCCTGCCAGCACTCTCAGAGGGTCCTTGCCGGCCCCTCACCCCCTGAGCCCCAGTCCCCCCCCACCCCAGAGCCTATGTGTCCCTCTTCATGCGGCACCTGTGTGAGCCGGGGGCGGACGGCGCGGAGACCTTTGCAGACGGC
>NW_007730935.1:161007-162836 GCF_000696425.1 Galeopterus variegatus | reverse complement strand
TCCCGGGGCCTGGCCCCGCAGGCCTGTTTAGGACACAGGCGATAGATGATGATTCCAGCCAGGAGGTCCCCCTTGGGGTCCTGCCAGCACTCTCAGAGGGTCCTTGCCGGCCCCTCACCCCCTGAGCCCCAGTCCCCCCCCACCCCAGAGCCTATGTGTCCCTCTTCATGCGGCACCTGTGTGAGCCGGGGGCGGACGGCGCAGAGACCTTTGCAGACGGCGTGCCTCGGGAGGGCCTGTCCAGGCAGCACGTGCTCACGCGCATTGGGGTCATGTCACTAGTTAGGAAGAAGGTGGGTGAGTAAGCCTCTGCGGGGCCCTTCCTGGCGGCCACCCAGGGCCCTGGCGCTGCCCCTGGGGGTTCAGCAGAGAGAGGGCAAGGGCCTGGCTCAGGTCACACAGCTGCCCAGGGTCTGAGCCAGGCCAGAGGGACTGACCTGGAAAGCCTTCTGGGCGAGGGGGTTGGGGGCGATGTGGAGGCCAGGATGGCAGATCCCAGGATGGAGGACTCACAGGGAGACAATCAGGGGAACTGGCAGGGGAGTTTGTGGTCAGGAGTGCATCTGGCTTGGCCCAACTTGGGTGGAGGCATCAGCCACCCCAAGCCTGTGACACCCCCAGCCCCACTGGCCACCCTGAGACCTTTAGGGCTGAGCTGCAAGCACGGCCCTCCCTCCCTCCCGCCACCTCAGGTTCAGGAGTTCGAGCACGTCAATGGGAAGCACAGCACCCCGGACTTGATTCCTGAGGCGCACGAGGGCAAGAAGCCGGGCGAGGTCATCTCCTCGGACCCCAACACTCCGGTGCCCGCCAGCCCCGCCCACCTCCCGCCAGCCCCGCTGGGCCTGTCAGGTAGGGGTCCAGGCAAGTGGGGAGGGCACCTGGGTCATGGGAGGTGGCAAGGCCACAGTAACCCCGAGTCCTTGCAACCCACAAAACATGGCCTCTCTTCACCCCTAAAATTCTGTCTGCTGAAGTGTTGTTCTTTCAATAGTTTTTCTTTCAAGTAACAGTTTTGAGATAGAATTAATATACATACTGTAAAAGTCACTCGTTTAAACTGTGCTGTTTGGCAGTTTCTAGAATCTTCACAGGGCTGTGCAACCATTGCTGCTATCTAGTGCTGAGGCATGTTCATCACTCTGGAAAGAAACCCTGTCCCATTAGCCGTCCCTGTTTCTCCCTCTTGCCAGCCCTAGACAGCCTCTAACCTGCTTCCTGTCCCTACGGATTTTCCTATTCCAGACATTTCATGTACTGTAACTGGAATCATACGCTATGTGTCTCTCATGTCTGGCTTCTGTCGCTGAGCCTAATGTTTCGTGGTTCAGCCACACTGTAGCGTGTGTCACTTTTTCCTTACTCCTTACGGCTGGATAACATTTCATTGTATGGATTTTCCACATTTTGTTTATCCGTTTTCCTGTTGATGGATTTTGGTTTGTTTCTGCTTTTTGGCTATTGTGAATACTGCTGCTAGGAACATTCGTGTTTTAAGTTTTTGTGTAGACAGAGGCATTCGGATCTCTTGAGTATGTACCTAGGAATGGAATTGCTGGGTCATATGATAACTGTTTCACCTTTTGAGGAATTACCAGGCTGTTTTCCAAAACGGCCGCACCATTTAACACCCCTGTGTGAGGCTTCTGGTTTCTCCAAATCCTCATCAGTGCTTGCTGTCTGACTTGTTGATTCTAGCCTTTGCAGTGAGTGTGACATGGGAGCTCACTGTGGTTTTGGTTTGCATTTCCCTGATGCTGAAGATATTTCGGGTGCTTACTGGCTGTATGTCTTCTTTTTTTTTTTTTTTTTTTTTTTTTTTTTTTGGG
>NW_007730935.1:125119-160233 GCF_000696425.1 Galeopterus variegatus | reverse complement strand
TGAGGAATTACCAGGCTGTTTTCCAAAACGGCCGCACCATTTAACACCCCTGTGTGAGGCTTCTGGTTTCTCCAAATCCTCATCAGTGCTTGCTGTCTGACTTGTTGATTCTAGCCTTTGCAGTGAGTGTGACATGGGAGCTCACTGTGGTTTTGGTTTGCATTTCCCTGATGCTGAAGATATTTCGGGTGCTTACTGGCTGTTTTTTTTCTTTTTTTTTTTTTTTTTTTTGTCTTTTTTCGTGACCGGCAACGGATCGCAACCCTCGGTGTTGCCCCCGCACCTCGCTCAGCCAGTGAGCGGCCGGTCTGTATGTGGGATCCGAACCCTCGGTGGGAGCGCCACCGCGCTTCCCAAGCGGCGCACTGTAGCAGTGCGCCACCGGGCCGGCCCTGTATGTCTTCTTTGAAGAAATGTCTTTTCAGATCCTGCGCCTGTTTTAAATTGGGTTATTTGTCTGCAGTGCCCTTTTGGTAATCCAGGTGTTTATTTGGGCAACATGTCTTTTATTGGGCAAAGTTGGGCCTCTGAGGCCTGGGGCAGATACACCCATCCCCAGGTGACAGGTGAGACCCTGAGAGGCATAGCTTCTCTGAGGACATAAGTGTGCCCTGAGGAGGTGCACACACCTGGGTTTGCTTCCTGGCTGTGCCTTGAACTCTGAGTGTGACTCTGGGGAAGTCACTTAACCCCTTTGGGCCTCTGTTTTCCCATCCATGACATGGGATTTGATAGTACCCACCTGCCAGGGCTTCTTGGATCCACACGAGTCAGCAGCAAGGAGGAGACTCAAACGATCTGTCTGAAGGCACACGGCCAGTGAGCCAGCCTGAGAGCTGGGACCAAACCTAGGTGTCCTGGCCTGCAATCCGTGCCTCTGGCCTCCTCACCCCCCTGCCTCCAGATGGGCAGCCATTACTGTGTGCAGGTCCCCACTGGGCCCAAGGTCCTACAAGGATCCTGGAGTCGGAAGCCTGGCCTTGGCCCTCTGGCTTATCCGGGGATCCTGCCCCTCTCTCCCTGAGGGGCCTGGCCCCAATGGGGCCTCCCGAAGGCCAAGCCCTCCCTGTCTTCTCTGGCACCCCATTCCCTGCCCTTCTCCCCCTTCCCCACCTCAGCCCACCTGTCTTATCTCTTTCCTTTCATCTTTCAGATAAAATGGAAGCCCCGCTGGGCTACATGGATGAGAAAGAGCCGGGGGTCCAGAAGCCAAAGAAGGCCCTGGAAATCCAGGTATGGAAATTGCTGGTGTCTCCCATCATGGGTGTAGAGTGGAAGTTGGGTCTGGGGACCTTCTCAGGCCTTGCCCAGCCAGGTAGAACCCAAGCCTCCTGGTTCCCAGCTCGGGCCTCTGGGCCTGGGGGAGCAGGCACCGGAGCCAGGATGGTGGGTTCCCAGCCCAGTGCACACTCCCTGCGCACCACACCTGTTGAGGCCCCGCACTCCCCTGGCTTGTCCCCCAGGCCCTGCCAACTGCCCTGGACAGAGTGGAGGGCGAGGACAAACACGAGAGCTTGGACAGCAAGGAGAGAGCCCGAGAGGAGCGGCCAGAGGAGACAGAGAAGGCCCAGCCCTCTCCGGAGCAGCTGCCCAAAGGTACTCCGCCCAGCACAGCCTGTGGCTTCCGTGGCCCTGGGCTGAGTAGGGCAGGCTCCACTCTTTTCCCTGGCTGAGTGTGCCCTGTCCCAGATGGGCTGGGCCCCATGTCTCTGTACAGATGGACTTTAACTTTTCCTGCCATAAAAGTTTAGGCCTTTTTTCCCTTTCTTTTAATTAGTGATTTCTAACTCAATTGCACTGTCGTCTGAAAACATAAGAAATCTATATGATATTGTGGAAACCTGCTTTCTGCCTTGATATGGTCAGATTTTTTTCTTTTACTTAGCCTGTTTTTAAAGTTCACCCATGTCACAGAATATATTAGTATTTTATTCCTTTTTATGGCCAAATAATACTCCATTGTAGGGATCTGTTTTGCTTATCCATTTATAGTTGATGGATTTTGGGTTGTTTCTACTTTTCGGCTGTGCATAATGCTGCTGTGAACATTTATGTACATGTTTTTATGTGGACATAGGTTTTCAAATCTGTTGGGTATATACCTAGGAGTAGAATTACTGAATCATGTGGTAACTCTGTTTAATATTTTGAGGAACTACTAAATTATTTCTGTGTGTGCTGTACCAGTTTACATTCCCACCAGAGATGTATGAGGGCTCCTGTCTCTCCACATCCTCACCAACTGTTATTATTGTGATTATAGCCATCATTGTGGATGAGAAGTGGTATCTCATTGTGGTTTTGATTTGTATTTCTTTTGTGCAGCTTTTCATGTGCTTATAACTCATTTGTATATATTAGTTAGAGAATTGTCTTTTCAGATACTTTGCCCTGTTAAAATTGGGTTATTTACCTTTTATTATTGAGTTGTAAGACTTCTTTATAGATATATGTTCCTTACCAGATATATGATTGGCAAATATTTTCTTCCATTCTTTTACTTTTAATCTATCTGTACAATTATGTTTTAGGTATATCTCTTGCCAACAACGTACAAGGAGATTCATTATTTTAAATTTAATCGTAGTGTCTCTATCTTTAAGCTGGCAAATTTAATCTCTTTACATTTATTGTAATAACTAGATATTTGGATGAATTTCTACTATCTTATTTTGAGCTTTGTATTGCCCTTGCCTTTTCTTTTTTTCTCCATTCCTGTCATCTCTTGGATTCATCAAATTTTCTTTTCTTTCTTTTTTTTTTTTTTGGTGAAAACGAAAGTCAGCTTTCAATCATCAAATTTTCTTTAAATCTCCCTTCTCTTTCCTCAACTCATTTGGAAAGTTTATAGCCAATTCTATTCTGTACTCTTAAATTTTTAACATGTATCCCTCCTGAATAATACAAAGACTATAGATAGCTTTAGTGTAACTCAGTTTCCTTTCATCTGCCACATTGCTGTTGCCCAGTATGTTATTTTCAACTTTTTACTTTCCCAAATTTGTTGTTAGGCTTCCTTCTAAATCTTGGATCCTTATTTAGATCTTCTCACATTCTTACCAGTTTTATGTTTGCTCGTCTGTTCACCATTGCTTCATTCAAAGTCCTTCTTCCTAAAGTACAACCTTTAATGGGGCTATCCAAAAATTTCTGTGAATGGTACATTTTCTCATTGTGTGTTATTTTTCCTTTACTCTTTTTTTTTTTTGGCAGCTGGCTGGTGATGGGATCTGAACCCTTGACCTTGGTTTTTAACACCATGCCCCAGCCAACAGAGCGAACCAACCAGCCCTCCTTTATTTTTGAATAATAGTAAAATTTGAGATGGGATAGGGATTTTCCCCTCAGCACTTTGAGGATAGTATTTCTTTTTTATTCTGGCTTTCCTTGTGCTGCCGAGAAGGCCACTACCAGTGTAATTGTTGCTCCTTTGTAGGAAATCTGTCTGTTCTATCCTTTCTAACATTAGAAGACTACCTTTAAGACATTCTCTTTGTCTTTGCTGATGTGTGGTTTTTATTTATCCTGCTTGTGACTCACTGTGTTCTTAAAGCTGAGTATTTATGTCCTTCACCAATTGTGGAAAAATTCTCAGCCATTTCTTGTTTGAATATTGTCTTTTTCCCTACTCTGTTTACTTTCCACCTCTGGAATTCATTGATTCACCTATTTATCCAACAAACACACGTACAAAGCCTGCTGAGAGTCACATGCTGTCCCAGGCACTGGGGACACAGCAGTGAACAGCTGAAGGCCTCTCTCATGGAATTTGTATTCTAGTGGGGGACACAGGAATCAACAATAAACAGAGGTCTGTGTTGTTTAACAACAGACCCCAAATGCCTGAAGAAGGAGAAAGCAGGGTACAAGGACAAGGTTGGCCAAAGTTGGGGGCTGATGAGTTTTTCACGTCTTTTGCTTCTTTTTTGTTTATCTATCTCTCTGCAAGGCTTTTTGAGTAATCCTCAGTTGTAGCTTCAGTTTATACTTTCTTTACATGGCTGTTTTTATTTTTAACTTACCCATCTGTATTGTTTTGTACGGCTGTACAGCAAATTACTGCAAAGGTAGTGGCTTAACACTTTTTTGTTTATCTATCTCTCTGCAAGGCTTTTTGAGTAATCCTCAGTTGTAGCTTCAGTTTCTACTTTCTTTACATGGCTGTTTTTATTTTTAACTTACCCATCTGTATTGTTTTGTACGGCTGTATAGCAAATTACTGCAAAGGTAGTGTCTTAACACAAGCAAATTACTGCAAAGGTAGTGGCTTAACACACACTCATGGATTAGCTCACGGTTCTGTAGGTCAGAAGTCTGGTGTGGTGTGTCTGGGTTCTCTGCTGAGGTCTTGCAAGACTGAGGTCAAGGTTGAGTTCTTGTCTGAAGGTTCTGGGGAATAATCTCCTTCCAAGCTCATTCTTGTGAGGTCTTGCAAGACTGAGGTCAAGGTTGAGTTCTTGTCTGAAGGTTCTGGGGAATAATCTTCCAAGCTCATTCTTGTTGTCAGAATTCAGTTCCTAGGGTTGAAGGACTGAGGTCCTGCTTCCTTGCTGGCTATCAGCAGGGGACACTCTCAGCCCCTAGAAGCCACATGCATTCCTTGCTATGGAGCCTACTCCATCTGCAAGCTAGCAGCGGTGCATGGAAACCCTCTCACGCCTTGAATCTCTGACTTCCTTTTCTGTGACCAGCCAGAGAAAACTCTCTGCTTTTAAAGGACTTGAGTAATCAGGTCAGGCTGGCCTGGGCAATCTCCCTGTGTTAATGTCACCTGTGCCATATAACATAACCCATTCAGGGGAGTAAATCCATCATACTCACAGTCCCAGGGATTATATGCAGGGACTCCAGGAGTGGGAAGTCTTAGAGGATATCTCAGAGTTCTGCAATAAAATGTTAATGATTGTAGATTTTATTTCTAGAAGTTTTATCTGGGTTTTCCCAATTTTCATTTTCCTGATCTCATTCATTCCCTGTGGATTCTGTTCCTTCTCCCTCCCCACACCCAAATCACTCCAAGCTTACTTAGTTTATAGTCCCTTTGACATTGTTTTAATGTCTTAAAGTGCTTATCTACTTCTTGTGTGTTTGCTGGTTCTTGCCCTTTGTGGGTGGATCATTGGTTTCTAGGTTTTGGTTGGGTACATCTTTGTCAGGGATTGTTTCATCCACAGAAATCCCATGTCACCTGAGTAGTGGGACTGTCTCTCCCTCTTTATCTCCAGAAGCTCAGGGCCCGGCGGTCCCCTGGTCATTCTGCTGGTCTGGGACCAGTGTTTATGATGCTTTCTCTGCCTGGGGTGGGGCCGTGCAGATTTCACAGCCTGTGTGGGTTTCGATTCCTTACTGGAGACTTTCTTCTCCTAGATCCCATGCTGGAGACAGGCTTCCTCAGCTTGGCCATGGCCGGTGGACAGAACTTTCTCTCTTTCACAGAGACCACTGTGGCTGGAGGGTGTTGGCTTAATTCCAATTCTCTGCATCTTCTGGGCTTGAGGCCTCATCTGTTGTCCTGCCTGGGTGCTGAGACACAGGCCCCAAGTCGCGGGCCTTGCCTGGGGCCACCAGACGCCAGCTGTCCTTCTGCACCTTTAATTTCCCCTGCATTCTGGCACCTGCTGCTCTCCTTTTCTTCCTGCGAGCTCACCTGTGTGCTTTTTCAATGCAGTGTATTTTGCCCAACATTTCTGGGTGTCTTTAAGAGGAGGTTCATGTTAACGAAGGTCAGCTCTGTTGCTGGGACTTCAAATCTTCTGGTTATCATTGCAGTAGGAGGACTTTGAGACCATTCCTCGAGGTGTCTGGGGGGAGGGGTAAGCTGGTGGTGGTGGGGAGGTCCCGCCACCCCCCGCAGAGGAGCTCCGTTTGATGGCACATGCTGGAGTAACATACTGACGGATGGGCTTCTGTGTGTGCCTAAGACAGCGCTGGAAAGCCAACAGCCCCGAGGCTCCTCTGCCTTCCCAGACCGCTCCCCACCCCATGAACCCTCTTTGTCTTGCAGAGGAAGTGCTTCCTGAGAAAGAGAAAATCCTGGACAAGCTGGAGCTAAGCTTGATTCACAGCAGAGGGGACGGCAGCGATTTCAGGCCAGGTCTGGGGCTTTTCTGTGTGCTCTGGCCTATGTCCCTTGGTCCCTCCTGGGTGTCCTCTGGAACTTGTTCAGCCTCCTGCAGCCTCCCAGGCACTGTCCCCTTGGCCCCTGGCCCTGATTGGAGCTGGTGGGTGGGAGCCTGGACTTGCCAGCCCTTCACAGCACAAGGCTTTCTCCCCACAGAGGACAGACTCCCCCTCCTCTCTCCTAACCCCTCTTCTGGCCCCAGCCACCAAGAGAGATGGGGGAGACCTGGGCATAGCGCTTGGTCTGGAGGATGTGGGGTCAGCTGGAAGCTTTGTGTGCCTCTTGGTGCTGGAATGTCTGGCACAGTCGTCCCCAGATCAGACCCTGCAGGCAGCTCTGTCGTCCTTGAACTTGAGCTGCTCCTTCCACAGCGCTCCCCTGCCCTGTTTCCAGGTGGCCCTGATGTGTTGGGGGAGGGGCACTGGGGCCTGGAACCAGCCTCCCTACTCAAGACGGAGAAAGGGGCTGCTGGCTTCTAAAATCCTTTTTGGCAGAGAGTCCCTTGAGGACAAGGGGATGTTTCATGCTTGTCTGTGGGTCCCCAGCGCTGGGCAGAGAGAGGCTCCAGGGAAGTGCCTTTTGGATGGATGAATGAATGTGATCTGTCTCCCACAGATGACACCAAGGCTGAAGAGAAGGAGTCCATTGAAACACAGCAAAATGGTGACAGAGAAGAAGATGTGGAGGGAAAGAAGGAGGACAAGAGTGGGAAATTCAAATTCATGTTCAACATTGCAGATGGGGGCTTCACAGGTATGGGGCGGGGTGCTGGGTGTCACAGGCTTCCTGACTCTGGATCCTGGGAGTCTGGGCAGAGGGTTATTTTATACTAGAGTGTGAGTGGTTGATACGAGTCCATTGAGTAAACTTTCTTAGCGACCCTGGAACACTGAGCCCCTGGGGCTGGGGCGATGGCAGGTAGTTTTTCCCAGGCCCACATCTCTGTGGAAGCCTGGGGGCACCTTTCATTCTGCTCACCTTGGCTCGCTTCCCAGAGCTGCACACGCTGTGGCAGAACGAGGAACGTGCTGCTGTGTCGTCGGGGAAAATCTACGACATCTGGCACCGGCGCCATGACTACTGGCTGCTGGCGGGCATCGTGACGTATCTTTAGCTGGGCCAGGCTGGGCAGACTGTTGCCTGTTCCTCTGTGGACCTCGGGAGAGCCCTCTGATGGCTCTAGTCCTTCCTAGCCTTTCTAGCTTCTGGTGGTGGCTGGCAGTCCTGTGTACCTCGGTTTGTAGCCGCATTGCTCCAATGTCTGCCTCTGTTGTCACAGGGCTTCTCCCTGTGCGTGACTGTGTCTGTGTCCAAATTTCCCTCCTCTTATAGGGATACCAGTCATTGGATCTTGGGCCCACCGATTTGGTGTGACCCCTTCTTAACTTGATTGCACCTAAGACTCTTTCCAAATAAGGTCACGTTCAGGGGGTTTGAACGTATCTACCTCGGGTTGTTGAGACGAAGGGGTTAACCCTGTAAAGCCCCCGTGCCGTGTCTAGCGCACCGAGGGCACCTGTCAGCGTCTCCTGATGTTGTCTCTGTCTCCGTCAACCTGCTGATCTTGCACCCGAGGCTAATGACTTGCCTGAGAGCACACAGCCTGGATGCTTGACTCCAGCTGGCCCCTGCTCCCCGGCCCCAGCTGGCAGGACCCCGCCTCTTCCAACGGCCAGGTTTGCCCTTAACGGTGCCCCACCCAGACATGGCTATGCCCGCTGGCAGGACATCCAGAATGACCCGAGATACATGATCCTCAACGAGCCCTTCAAGTCTGAGATTCACAAGGGCAACTACCTGGAGATGAAGAACAAGTTCCTGGCCCGCAGGTTCAAGGTCAGTCCTCGGCAGGGCCAGAGGCTGTGGGGGGAGTGGGGATACGAGAGGGACAGGTTTCGGGAGGGCCTGGGACAAAGGAATTAGAGAGCAGCAACCCCCTCCCCGTGCTAGACTTAGGCCAGGCTAAGACAGAGAGGAGTCAGTCAATCAAATAACACAGCGATGGGGTCCTTGGCGTGGCCTGGGTGACAAGGTACAGAGAACCCTGCTTGCTGGAAGCCCGGGGCGGCTGCGGGTGGAGGGGGGCCCGGCCTTCCAGGAAGAGGGGCCAGGCCAATGCGCGGTCCCCCCCCAGCTGCTGGAGCAGGCGCTGGTGATTGAGGAACAGCTCCGGAGGGCCGCGTACCTCAACATGACCCAGGACCCCAACCACCCCGCCATGGCCCTCAACGCCCGCCTGGCCGAGGTGGAGTGCCTTGCTGAGAGCCACCAGCACCTGTCCAAGGAGTCCCTGGCCGGGAACAAGCCTGCCAATGCCGTCCTGCACAAGGGTGAGCGGGCCCGCTGCCTGCACGTGGCCCGCCTGTCCTCCTCCTGGCCAGGGAGTGCTCCTGGCTGTGGATGGTGGGGCAGGGGTTGGGGACAGAGCGCCAGTCTCTCATCTCACCTGTGGGGAAACTGAGGCCCTTCCTCCTCCAGCCTTTTTCCGAAGGCTCCCTGTAGGCAGGCCCTGGGCTGGGGGAAGTTGACACAGAATGTCATGAAATTGTAAAAGCCGTCATTTATCGAGCCCTGACAATATGCCTTAAATACGTCATCTCATTAATCCTCATAGTACCCTAAGTGGTGAGTCTTATTGTCCCCATTTTAAAGACAAAGACACTGAAGCTCGGGGAGGTGAAATGACTTGCCCAAGGTCTCCTGGAATTCAGACCTTGCCACTTGTGCTTGGAATCCGTGTCTGTAATCCTTGGGCATATTGCTGTCCTCGGGGAGCTCCCAGGCTGGTCGGGGGGAGAGGGGGACCCAGAGCCAAGAGGGACACGGCCAAGGCCAAGCTCACATGTGAGAGTCGCAGGGCTCACAGGCCTGTGCTCTGTCTGGTGTGCTGGCAGCCCGCCCTGTGAGCACCCCTGCCCGTCCCAGCAGTGGGCCGGGGCTGCAGGCCTCCCTGGGAGGCTCCGGTGGGAAGCCCAGTGTTGGGCCAGGGTTTCTGGCTGTCTTCTCTGTGGCGCTGGGCCCCTGGGAGGCATTCTTCCCAATGCCCCACTCTTTCCCCAGTTGGCAGCGCTCCGCTTTTTGGCCTTGGAGGGTGGGTGAAGAGTGTGCCCTGGT
This sequence comes from Galeopterus variegatus, assembly GCF_000696425.1. Lineage (NCBI taxonomy): Eukaryota > Metazoa > Chordata > Mammalia > Dermoptera > Cynocephalidae > Galeopterus > Galeopterus variegatus. Next base: position 150,998 of record NW_007730935.1, on the reverse strand, counting down.
TCTCCTGCTTGGAGTGGTCCATAACGTACCCTTGTAAATAAGCACCGGCCAGCCTGGCTGCTGCCTGCATTCCGCTGCCCTCCCTCCCGCAGTCCTGAACCAGCTGGAGGAGCTGCTGAGCGACATGAAGGCGGACGTGACACGCCTGCCCTCCATGCTGTCCCGCATCCCGCCCGTGGCTGCCCGCCTGCAGATGTCGGAGCGCAGCATCCTGAGCCGCCTGACCAACCGTGCCGGGGACCCCACCATCCAGCAGGTCAGCTTTGGCCTGCGCACCCTGGACCCGAGCCCCACCACCCCCTGCCCTGCACGTGTGGGCGCCCCGGGTGGTGGCTGGGGTGGGGGCGAGACTGCACCTGTAAAGCTGGTCCTTGCCTCCAGGGCGCTTTTGGCTCCTCCCAGATGTACAACAACAGCTTTGGGCCCAACTTCCGGGGCCCTGGACCGGGAGGGATTGTCAACTACAACCAGATGCCCCTGGGGCCCTATGTGACCGGTAGGTGCCCGTCCGCTTCCGGGCAGCATGCGCACAGGTGCCCCGCGGGGCCGGCCTTCCGCGGTGGCTGTTGCCAGCTAGCCTGCGGTGTTCTCTCTCTTTGACAGATATCTAGTCGTCCCCATGATTTCCCTCTGTCGCAGCGCTCATTTCCAGCTGAGGTGAGGCCACTGCTGGCTACTTTGCTGTCCCGTGCCCCTGCCCCCAGCTGGCATGTCAGGCCCGGCCAGAACCAGTCCCGTCGCTGCACTCCACTCACGTCCTGATGCCCTGGAGCCTTTCCTGTCTCCGGGGCCTTGAGAGTCTTGCCCTCTTGCCTGGGGACCTCCACCCCAGTCTCCTTAGCTCTGGGACTACCTCAGGCCTGTGTGTCCACCCACTGGGAGGCTGGGGTGGCAGGACATGAGGGGCTGGGACTTGGGTCCTCTCCTATGTGTGCAGGTGGGTGTCCGTGTGCACGTGTGTTCACATTATCGAGCCAAGGACTGTTGCCCCAGCCCGGAATCTGTCCTGTCCTCTGCCCTGTAGGGTGGCACCGTCCCATCTTGTTGTCACGCCCTCCCTGCCTGCCCAGGACCAAGAGTGTGGCTGAGGGTTGGGAGGTGTTACTGGCTAGAGAGGGGGGCTTCTATTGGAGAAACTGCCAGTTCTCCCTGGCTTCTTTCACTGGGGCTGCCAGCTGCTGCCAAGGCCAATCTGTCCCAGTTAATACTTCTCTTGAGTGTAGAGACGCCAGGGCATGAGGGCTTCCAGGCCAGCCCCACTGCTGGAGGCTGCTTCCTGGGGTGCTCCCTGGTGCTCTGGGTGTAGCCGATGGCCTGGCCCGGTGGCCTGTGGCTGGCAGGTATTGGCTTGGGAACCTCTGATCACAGTTGGCCATGATGGGTGGTGGGGTGCCCCCACAGCCCCCACCTGGAGACCTGACTGCCCAACTATAACCAGCTGCTGTGCCTTTTACAGCCACGCTTTCTGGGCCACCTGCCCGACCCCCGTGGGAGAGAAAAGCTGCCGCCCTTTTAGGAAATGCCATCACACAGAGGACGAGGCCCAGCCTGGCTGGGCCAGAGCCCGGAAGTGCCACCTCATCATAATTCAAGTGTTCTTCCACCCACCGTCACACTCACCGTACCGCCTTTTCCAGAGCGGCTTCTTAGAAGAGATCTCACGCATTTATGCGTCTCTTGCACTCCCCTGTTGAGGACTTGAACACTTTGTCTTGGTAAAACACTTTGGACGACGTGTGGGAGATTCTAACCTGCAGCGCTTACGTCTCTTTGTCCATGGGCTCCAGACTGGAAGGGAAGCCCCCTGGAAGTCCTAGCGCTGCCCTGAGGCCTGGCCCAGCTGGGGAGAACACAGCGTCTGGTGCCCCGGGAGCCCTCAGTGTCCCCCCAGCCCTGTCCTGTCTACATCTGCGTGACTGTCCTTCTGCTCTGGCCCCCGGCCCGCTTGGGTACCCCCCGTGCCAGGTGGGTCAGGTCTGGGGAGTGGCCGCCCGGCCCAGCGTGGATACCCTGGCTGATTTCCACGTCAGGCAGGGTGTTTTCCTGCCTCCGTCCTGTCGGGTCTGAAAACCATCAGGTATGTGCTGTCTCCTTGAGACAGGGGCTTCTCTGTCAGCACGTGTCTGTCCCTGGCCCAGTGTGTCTCACAGGTCCTGGACTCTGTGGTTACCAGTGGAGGACCTGTGGCCCCAGCTGTGCGTGGCTGGCCGCAGTGTGCGCTCCTGGAGAACGGGGGGAGGGCTGCACTTGTCTCTTAGCCACTGCAGGAAGGGGTTTGGAGTTTGCCCTGCGCAGGGGGTGTGGGTATGGGCAGGTGATAGCTAGCGTCCCAGCAGAAGGGACATGGGTACTGAGGTGGCCCAGGAGAATTTGGCCCGGCCCTGTGCTCGGAGATGCCTGTCCCACCTGCCCCTGGGTCCAGACTCCCCAGTGCACAGTGGCTGAGGAACCAGGCCTTCCCTGGAGCCTGGACCATCCCTGTTCTCCTGTCTTTGGAGAGGCCTTGATTGGGGCACCTGCTGCCGGGGCAGGGGCCACAGCTGCCCAGGCTGAGTTCTCGGAGGATGTGGGGAGAGCTCTGCTTGAGGCAGGGGATCGGTGGCCTCTGTAGACCGCTCCCACCCAGAGCACCCCAAGCTTCCTGCCAGGAATGCCCTCGAGTCCCAGGACCACCTTCTCACATGTCTGTTGTCCCTCCCAGCTGGTAGTACCATGTGATGGCCCAAGGCGGAGTGGGGGAGGTGGGAGTGGCCCAGGCCCTGGGCCTGTGTCTGGTCCTTCCTGCTGGCCCCAGCTCAGCCTGGAGCTGCCCAGGGAGGCACCCTGGGGTACAGAACGCCCTGAGTGTGAGAAGCCAGCTGGGCCCGGGGCAAGGGCATCCCGGGAGCTCAGACTCAGGTCCCTGGGAGAGGCCTGAGGGCCATGCAGCATCTCTGCCTGCCTGGGACTGAAGGGGCTCAGGACTTGCTGGCTGGCCCTGTGGACATGGGGGTGATTACCTGGCCCGCACCAAGCCCCAGACATCCTCGTCTGTGATGTGGCTCTCTCCGAACCCTCAGAGGGCTGGACCCTGGGCCCCTTCCATCTTGGCATTCCCACACTCCAGTCCTGCTCCAGATCTCCAAGGCCTGCCGACCCCGGCATAGTGGGAGGGCAGAGTGGGGAGAATCCTGGGTGTGGAGAGGATGGTTAGCAGGCTGGGGCGCAGCACAGGTTTCCACGACACAGGACAGCCGACAGTGGCGGCTGGCCCCGCCTCCTGGGAGGGGTTGCCTTGTTTGGGGCGGGGCCGTTCCAGTCCATGGTGGTTCATCCAGTGCTGTGTGCACGTGTGTGTGTCCTCTGGTCAGTTCCTCCCTGCAGAGGCTTCTGGCTCAGGCCACAGGTGAAGTGACCTGCCACGAGCTCGCCTGTGACGCCGTCATCCCCAAGTGCACGGGTGGTCAGCGCTGTGGTTGCCCTTGCTGGGAACAGAGGACAGGTCCTGAGTGTCAGGCCTGGAGGCACATGGTGGGCAGGGCAGGGTTTTTCACGGCCCCACCCCAGGAGCTGGTGGCCCCTCATCCCAGAAGCCCTGCTTTGCTGTGCCCTCCCGCTTCTTCCCAGGCTCGCCACCTCCCTTTCCCTTGTCCACCAGGCTGGACTCGGCCCCCACGGACAGCCGGGTCCCCACACTGCTGACCCCAGAAAGGCCTGTGCTGTCCGTGACCAGCCCTGGGAGGCCCTGGGGGAAGAGGGCTGCTGAGAGTTGGGAGTGGGTTTCTGGTTGACCGGTTTTGGAGAGGAAGGATCTTAAGAACGTTTTCTTCTTGGTTTATCCGTTATGTCCTGCCGGAAGTGTGACGGGGGCAGCGGGTGGTGTCCGTGTCCTCGGCATCTTCAGGCTGGGTTTGGTTTTCACTGCTGGCAAAATTAGGGTCCCTGTGCGCAAGCAGAATCCTGAAGTGCCAGCCTGCGTTTTCATGCTTCCAGCTGCTTTATTATTTAAACCAGTGCCCAGGAGGGCTTCTGTTGAACCACCTTTGGGCCAGGGGTCTTGGAAGGCTCTCAGGTGGTGTGGGGAATTTGGGTAGGGGTGACCACCCTGGAGGGCCCCCTTCCTTCACATGCTACACGTCTGTCTCCCCGAGACCCTGTGTGAGGAGCCTCCCTGAAAGCCACCCTCGGAAGCGCCTTTGTTTTGTGCAGTTAGCTACTCCCAGAGGTGGGCCTAGATCCCCTGCCCCATATGGCCAAGGTGGTCCTGCTTGTTGGGGGTCCCTTCCCAGGGTACCCTGGCTGACCAAGTCTTTATAGCCCTTGTTCCTAAGTTTCGGGTCCCAGGGCTTTTGAGGGCCTGAGGGAGGCTGTGCAGAGGGTGGGCTTGGGGGCCTGGGAGCTGGCAGCCCTGTAGAGCTGGTCCCATGTGGGCTCCTCGGAGCCTCTCGTGTGCACGCCAGCATGCAGTGGGCCGGGCCAGGGGCTGGGGCAGGGCCGAGGCCCACGCTCCCTCTGCCCTCACCGTCTTGGAGGCCTGGCCGTGGCTGAAGACGGACGGCCACTCCCCCAGGGCTCTCCTGTGCAAAACAGTGTTGGTCACGGAAGCCGGCTCCCGCCCCGTTTTCTGTACCTGGAAGTTTACAGGTTGTGGTGCATCAGCCCAAAGTCATTGGCATTGTTATGTTTTTGGATTTTTTTCCCCTTAATTTTCAGATTTTTTTTAACAAAGTATTTTTTTAGGTGCGATGACCCAGAAAGGGCCCGTTGGGTATGTGTGTGTATGTGTGTGTGTGTCCTGAACCCCTCACGTAGAGATCGGAGCCCGAGCCCCCCTGCAGCCCCTCTCCTGCATGCCTGGAGAGCAGGGAGGGGTTCCCCGCACGGGTCTGAGCACGGGGGGTGGAGGCAGTGGACCTGGCCCCTCCTGGACCTGCCACTGGGCCCAGCTAAGAGGGGCCGAGTCCACTGTCCTAGGCAAGTCCCAGGCTGCTGAAGGGAGGGGGCCTGGGCTGGGCACAGAGCTGGGGGTGCTTTGGGCGAGTCGGGAGGGTCCCAGCAGGGGCAGGGGGTCAGGCTTTGGAATCTGAGCTCCCTTGTGAGTCCCGACTTGTCCGGTCTTTGCTGTGGGAGGCTGGACAGAGGCTGTAGCCGACACAATCACCTTTACTTTGTACTCTGTGTGTATGTTTTGGTTTTCTGTGTTTTAATAAATCCGTTGGGAAAGGATTGAATCAGAGTGTTTTTTAAAGATTCTTACAAATTGGGCCGGCCCGGTGGTGCACTGCTACAGTGCGCCGCTTGGGAAGCGCGGCGGTGCTCCCGCCTGAGGGTTCGGATCCCACATACAGACCGGCCGCTCACTGGCTGAGCGAGGCGCGGGAGCAACACCGAGGGTTGTGATCCCATTGCCGGTCCCGGTCCGGTACGGGGGCGACACTGAGGGTTGCGATCCATTGCCGGACACAGAAAAAGACAAAAAAAAAAAATTCTTACAAATTTAGAACGAGAGTGGGGGCTGCGGGCAGGGGAAGGTGGTAGGTAAGTGGGCAGGGGGGTCTCTGAAGCCTTCTCCCACCTGGGAAGTTATACTTCACCAGGCTCAGGGGCTCACCTGGAAGGAGGGGAACCCCAAGCAGGGGTGTGCTGGGGCAGTGCCCCTCCTACCTGCACCCCCAAACACATCACGACAGCCCCTGGGCCTCCCCAGACCCTGACCTCTCACTGTGAGAACAGCAGCCAGCCAGGGGCCCCAGAGGTTCCAGCAACCTCCCAGCAACCAGCTCTGGGACCTTGGAGGTGGCGACAGAGGATGTTTGTTGGGGGCACCCCACCCCCCGGGCCCCTGGGCCGAATCACTTGGGGAAATGGGGGCCAGCTCTCTCTGACCACCCTGTCCCCAGTCTCTGCCTTTCACGCAGGCCCATTCTTCTTGACCCGCTTGGCCACAGGGTGGGTTTGGGGGGCCCAGTCCACAGGTCCCTGCACTGGCAGCCTTTCCCTCCCCTCCTGCTGCCCTCAGCTGAGCCCCGACCCCGAGGGCACAAGAGGAGCCAGAGGCGCAGAGACCGACGCTGGGTTTATTTTGTCATTCCATAAATACGGCGGCGGGGTCTCGGTCTGTCCCGTTTGGAAGCAAACAGCAGTCTCTGCCTCGGTAGGGAACGCAGTTAGCTGAGGAACCATAGTCATTAACAAAATGGGGAGAGAGAAGAGGCATTATTTACACGACTGGATGAGAACAGAAGACGGAAGGAAGTGCCTGCCGATCCTCGGGACCTGCGGTTCCACCATAGGTTTGGGGTGAGCAGTAGCGCGTGTCGCTAGCAAGGAAGACTGGTCCCACCCGCCCCGCGCCCGGCCCACTTCCTGTGTCGGGCACTCCTGGTGGGGACCCTGCCGGGCCACACTGTGCTTCTGGGAGAGGGTGTGGGGGTGACTGGAGGGTGGCTAAGGCCGGTTGTGGGCAGCTGGGGCTCCTGGGCTGTGGGGTGAGATCTGGGATCAAGGGCAGCTGCCAGGCCAGGGGCCAGCGCCTCCCTTTCTAGGCTCTGGTTTCTGTCCCTTCTCTGATGGCTCCACTCAACCCCCCTTCAGCCTCCTCCTAAGTTGGGGGGCCTGCCCCCAGGTAGCAGAGCCCCGTGCTCCCTGCAGGTGGATGTGGAAGAAGTGGGCTGCCTCTAACTAGGCTGTTGAAGTGCCAGCTGGGATGCTACTTGGGTCCTGGGTGCCAGGCACTTAGGCCTTGGCTGAGCTCAGCCCTGGGCGCTTGTCCCCACTTGGCCAACAGCCAGCAGGGCTCAGCTTTTCTAGTGTGGCTCACAGGGAGTAGTAGCTGCACACCCTGGTCTACCTTCCAACAGTGGGCAGGCTGGGGGCAGCAGTGGAGACGGGCCCAGCCACTCTCCCTGCCAGTGGGGGGTTGGCAGTCCGGCCCCTCGGTACCACCGGTCCACCACAAGCCCTGCCCTGGGAACAGGCACCTCCAGCCTTGGGCATGGAGGGGAGTGGCCACAGGCTGGGACCTCTGCTGGCAGGGACACACTGCCCCCTCCACCCACAGGGCCACTCGTGGTGAAGCTCATAGCAGGTCTTGGTGGAGAAGACCCCCAGGGGCCTGGTCTACAAGGAGGGGCAAGGGGTCTAGATGCCAGGGTCAGTGCTAAGGTCTGCTGAGAATAGAGGAAACCGTGCCCCCACTCTCCAAACTCCCTTGCCTCCTCCCCCGTCTCTGTGGCTTTCTTACAGCAGGTTTCCCAGGCCTCAGCCCTCCAGGACTGGACAGCAGGCCTTGGAGAATGGCAGGCAGGAAGCTTATGGGAACAGCAGCTCCTCCAAAGGGCGAAGCAGGAACATGAGACTGCACTGGGGTGTGCGCCGAGGGGGCTGGCCAGCCACTGCCTGCTCCGTGCAGGAGGCACACAGTCCCCTACTGGGCCACTGGCATGGGGTGGGATGGGGGCGGGTTCTGTAGAGCCCTGCCCCCACCCAGCTGGCAGAGGCTGGGCACTGCCCAATACCCCAGGACTGGGCTCGGTGGCACCACCTGGGACCACATGTGCAGCCCAGGCTGCAGAGGGGCTCGCGCTCAGCCCGTCCTGCCCTCCTTCCTGCTTCCGTTTCAGGCTGGGGAGGGGGGGGTGGTGGGTGTGTGTGGAAGGGAATAACCAGGCTAAGCCATCTCTCCAGGGAGAGGTTCCCTGGGGTCTTTCCTACACTGTGGGGCTGCTGATGGCCGTGTGGTCTCCCAGCCTCTGGGCATGCAGCCTGGAAAACCCCAGTGACCGTCCCTCTCTGAAAGTGTCCCAGCATGTTCTCTCTGCAGAACCTAAGCCCATCACAGAGGCCTGGGGTGGAGGTGGTATTAGAGGAGCATCTCTAGGGACTAAAAGGAACATGTCCTTGTCACATGGGCCCTGCCTGCTGCCACCTGCGTAGGTGTGGTCAGCAGCCACGGGCCAGCAAAGAGTGCACGGCCACAGGGCCTTCTGGGGCAAGCACAGAGGGGCCTGCTGCCCTGGGCCCCTCCTAAGAACTCCAGGACCTTTCCCAAGTGCTCCGAGCCTCTGTTTTGTGGGTCCCAAACCACAGAGCGTATCCCCCTGGGGTCCCTACCCCTGCCAGCAAGGGTGGGGTTGGTTCGAGGGCCAGCTCGGTAGGCACGGCCCCTGCCGAAACCCAGTGGGTATGCAGGGCAGGTCGGGGTGAAGGGTGGGGAGGGGGAACTGAGGTCAGGCGCAGCACAAAGTACCTGGAGTCCTTGGAAAGAGGGAGGTTGAGGAAGACCCCAAACATCGGGGCCCCAGCAGAGGGGGCTCCAGGAAGAGCCAGAGCCCTGTTCCCCTCGCCCCACACCAGGTGGGGGTTCTCACAGAGGAGAGGCCAGCCCTGCCTGCTGGGGCCCCAGCAGAGGGGGCCCCAGGAAGAGCCAGAGCCCTGTTCCCCTCGCCCCACACCAGGTGGGGGTTCTCACAGAGGAGAGGCCAGCCCTGCCTGCCCTGAGGACCCAGCCAGCTCCCAGCCTGGCCTTGACTGTGGGAATCCGATGAAGGGTTGCGGCTTGGAGAAACGGGGCCCCAGCAGAGGGGGCTCCAGGAAGAGCCAGAGCCCTGTTCCCCTCGCCCCACACCAGGTGGGGGTTCTCACAGAGGAGAGGCCAGCCCTGCCTGCCCTGAGGACTCAGCCAGCTCCCAGCCTGGCCTTGACTGTGGGAATCCGATGAAGGGTTGCGGCTTGGAGAAAACTTGATGTTTTCTTGTTGGAGGATGAGCAGAGGCAACAGGCTGGGGTGGGACCGCCTGGATGTCCTTCCTAAGCAATGCCATCTCGCCGGCACAAATCTGACACGGACGTCTTCCAGCAAAGCAGCGGGTGGTGTCTGGCAGCGACTTTGGAGATCATTTCCCGATGACATCTTGGTGTGGTGTTCTCTGTGACACACACCACACTCGTCACTTGGCTTCAGAACAGCTTAAGCGAGCGAACAGAGACGAGGAGGGGAGCGGACTGTCCGAGCAGGCGGGCGGGGGCATCTTAGGACCTGTAGTCTTTTTTGCTGTAGGGTTTATTGCCCAAAATACTATCGATCTCGTGGATAATGGAAGATGACAGTTTTGGAAGGACCTGCGTGCAAGGACAAGAGCTGGTCAGAATCCCACCACCAAGACTGGCCTGGCTCATGCAGGAGGCGGGTGACGTTCTCTGCTGCCTGGCCTGTGCTTACCCGTCACATCTGGGCTCCATCTGGGCCCACCGAGCCACACTGCTTCTGTGCTCCAGAAGGTCTGGGGCAGAGAGGAAGCATGGCTGGGTCTGTACTCTCTCCCTCAAACTCCAGTGTGCTCCAGAACCTTCCAGAAGGGTGGTGGTGGCATGAAATGCAGATTCCAGGGCCCAAATGCCTGCCCTCTATGCCCCTAAACTGCTCCTCCTAGCTGTCCCCGCCTTACCTGACAGCAACCCCAGCCTTCCAGGTGGTAAAACCCCAGGGGCTGACTGTGTTCTCCCTCCTTCCCTCCCCGCTGTATACGGCTTGTCAGCCAGTCCCATGGGCCCCACCTCCCCAAACATCCGGGACCCAACCATGGCTCTCATCTCTTCCCTGAGGGACGGTTGTCACTTCCCACCAGGGCCCTCTGCTTGGGCCTTTGCTTCCCCAAATCTTTGCCCTCTGAGCAGCCAGAGAGGTCTCCTTGCAAAGCTGAGTTGGATCATTTCCCCCCTGCTCAAAATCTCGCCTGGCTTCCCTCTCAGTCAGGAGAAATGCCCATGTCCTCGGAGGCTGCAGTGTCCGTGGGATCCGTCTGCTCTGCTGCAGGCCGGCGGGCCTCTGTGCCCCTGCGGGCCTCTGCATCAGCACCTGCTGCTGCCTGGAAGGTTCTCGCCCCCCAGGGCATTTGCATGGCTCACTCCACACCCCTTCAAGCCTTTGCCCAAATGCCACTTTCTCACCAGGCCCACCTGGCAGCCGCTGTTAAGCCTGGGTCCACGGTGCCACCTCTCCTGCCCCAGGTGCCCTCTTCGCACTACAGCTTTCCTCAAACAGTCACCTTCTGACACACATTCTAACTTTCTTAGTTCTTGCGTTTGGTGCTTATGTCTGTTCTCTTCAAGCGCAGGGCTCTCTGATGGCTCACAGATGCCTCCCCAGAGCCTAGGACAGTGCCTGGCACGCAGCAGGTGCTCAGTAAACACGTGCCAGGCAGAGGAATGGCAGGTGCTGCGCACTCACCTGGATCGCTCCAATGTTCTCCATGAGCTGGTCTGCGTTAGAAGCTCCCAGGAGCACGGAGCTCACCCCCTCGTTCCTCAGGCACCAGGCTGGGGGCAGCAAGACAGAGGTGAGGGAGACACACCGCCAAAGGGTCCTCCTGGGTCTGCTCTGCCCCCGCCTGGGCCACGGAGACCCAGCCACTGGGTCTGGGGGTCATGAGTGCCTAAGAGGCTCAGCAGGGCCCTGTGGGGGCTGTGCCCAAGGGGTATTGGGGGAGCCCCAGCCCCACTGCCCCTGGTGGAGAGGTGGCCCAAGTGCTCAGGGACCCCATATTCTTCCCATGAATGTGGCAGCCCCATTTCCTATGGCTGGCTGATGGAGGGGGTGGCCCAGGCACTCAGGACTCCTGACATCTCCCCAGGGATATGGTCCCAACCCTGCCCCTCAGAGCCTTGTCCCCTGTTGCCAGCTGGGGGATTGTGTTAGGGATCCCTCACTTTTCTCCCCAGGGATTCTGGCTCCATTGTGGCCCCCAGCCCCAGTATCTAGGGCCAGCCAGGGGAGGATGCAGCCCCGGTGGTCAGGGACCCCCACCGTCCCCCCGGGAACATGAGCCCAGGCTGTGCCTGCAGCCCCTCACCCACGGCCAGCTGGGGCAGGGTACAGCCCAGGCGCTCGGCGACGGCCTGCAGCTCCTTCAACTTAGCCTGCTGGCGCCGACCTTCCTCACTCAGGATCTTGTCCTTCAGCCACTGGTAGCCCTGGTTGGGGAGGGGAGTGGCACAGCTACAGGTGAGGGAAAGTCACCTGCACCTCCACATACAGATGGCTGAGCATCTGTGTTTCTTCCAGATCCTTCTTCTGAAGCCAGGGCAGCATTCCCCACCCCAGGCCTACTGGTATGGGCCAGACCCAGGCAGGTGGAAGAGTGGGACCTGTCACGCGCTGAAGTGCACAGTCTGTGGGAGCTGACTGGACCCCTGTGCCAGGACAAGAAGGTGAGGGGTTCACCTTCCCTTCTCCCAGCAAGCCTGGCAGCCTGGGGTACTGGCTGCCACCTTTAGCCCAGAGGAACCATCCCCAGCCCTGCGGACATGCCATCTCCCCTGACTGCCCCCGAGATTGTATTGTCCCCCGGGGTTCCCTGTCCTGGCTGTGGGCTGGGGAGGAGCGGGTGGGCCAGGCTGTCCTTCCTTAGAACCCAGGGCTGGGGGCTCTGGGGCTGGGTCTGCTCTGGCTGGGCAGACCTTTCTCTGCCTGCTCCTTGTTCCCCAAACCCTGAAATCTGGGGACCTTCCTGAGTCCCCACTTCAGAGGTGTATGCAGGTGGGGGTGCTTGTTCCAGGGGTCACCGCTTGGTGGTTCTGCAGCCCCCAGCCCCAAGCTTGGTCCCAGAGGTCTCAGTGATGGTAGAGTAAGGGGTGTGTATGGAGGGAGGGGGCACTCAGCCCAAGTTGTGAATGTTGAACCACAGCGGGGGGCAGAGGGGGAGGTGGGTGAAGGGGTTCCTTCTGCTGGGGCATGTCCCATAGGGAGGGCAGCCCCTCTAAACATGAGGTCAGGCCACAAGGGCTCCATCCCTGTTCTCATGCCAGGGAACCTGCCCCTGGCAGACAGTGGCTAGGGCAGCTGTGGCCCAGGGAAGCCCCACCCGGCACCACCCAGAGGTCCCCCCATCCAAATGCCTGTGCCCTGCCTGTCCCCTCCCCCACCCCAGGCCAACTCCTGCACCTTCAAGGAGGCTCTCGAGTAGGGCGGGACACCGCTGTCATACTTTCCAGAAACAATGCCGCAGGCCAGAGGGGACCAGGTCATGGCGCCCACTCCTGAGAAAGAAAATCAGGCAAAGTTGAGCCCTGGGCCCCAGGGTGGGGATGGGGCAGGGTGGGCAGGGGCAGGGGGAGGCCGGGGGCGCACCGATCTTGTGGAACAGCTCCGGCAGCTGCACCTCCACCTTCTCGCGCTGGAACATGTGGTACTCGGCCTGCTCGCAGATGGGCGGGATCAGGTTGAACTGCCGGGCCACCGAGTAGGCCTCCTGTGGATGCAGAAAAGGGCCCAGGTGGCCCCTGCCCGTCAGTGGGCCTGGGGGTCCGCCGGGGCAGCAGGGAGAAGACACAAAGGTATCCTCGGCAGCGACTGGCCTGGCCTGCCCCTTCCCCCACCGCTCGCAGCTTTCCTGGGAGCCATGAGGCCCTGGTGAGTTGGGGAGAAGGAGCGGGTCGTGGGACCCCAAGGCTGAAGGGTCTCAGAAAGTGCAATGCTGTAGTGAGGCCAGAGCCCTGGAACTTACTGGCCGGGTGGCCTTGGGCAAGGGGATCATCCCCCACGCCTTAGTTTCCCCATCTGTCGTGAGGGTCAGATGAGCCAAGGGCGTGGTGGCCCTCACGACAGTGCTGGCCCTCACGACGGTGCTGGCACGTGGCGGGTGCTCAGAGCCCTCAGTGGGGCTGCTGCTGTCACCATGATCTCTTCCTGGGCCTGGGGCTGGGGCGAGGCAGCAGCAGCAGACGCCAGGGCAGGAGGGGGCAGGAGGGGACAGTAGGGGACACAGCTGCATCGGCCCATTGCTGGGACTTGGAGCTTAAGGCCTTTGCTCCCGCCCCCACCCCCTGGTGGGTGACAGCCAGGCTGATGCCTCCAGGCAGACCTGTGGGGAAGCCCCACCTGCCACCCCGAGAGGCCCCCTTTCTGGTCTGTAAAATGGGGATATAATGGTACCGACACCTCCTCGAGCTCTTGCTGGCTCCAGGCAGCTTCAGAAAAATGCCAAATAAGTGGTCATCAATGCCACAGATGCCAAAGGCGGGTTAATACCATGGGCTTCTGTAGTTGTGTTTAATTTGAAATGAAAATCCTGCTGAACTTGTTTCACGAAGCAGAAATCTGGGACTCGCTAGAGGAGAAACTTCCCCAGAGAAGCTGGGGTGCTGGTAATCCTGGGAGTGGGGGCCCGGGAAGGGCCGAGGCTGGGGGTGGGTCTGTCTCAGGGAAGATGCAGCCCCCAGGCTCCTGCCCTTGCTCTCCAAGAACAGACGGAGAGGACGGCAGCCTCTCCCTCCGGACCCCTCCCCTCCAGGCCTCTGAGCACAGGGACACCCTCCCACCCTCCTTGCGAGACCCCAGAATTATCAAGGAATGTCCACTGCCTTCAGCCTCTGACAGCCCCTGTATAGGGAAATGACAAGCAGTGGATGCTTTCCTGAAAATGCAGCTGAGGGGGAAACACCACGGATCACGACACAGAAGCCAGGGTCCCAACAGCTGGGTTACATTCTGAGGTCGCCCAGGCGCTGAGTGCACATGGCCTGGGTGTCAATCTCGGTCCAAGCTGTGTGACCTTGGGCATCTTACTTGACCTCTCTGTGTCTCAATTTCTACAGCTGAAAAACAGGACAGCAGCACCTACCTCATGAGGCGTTGTGAGGATTAGATGGGAGTCAGTCCCCACAAAGCCCTTAAATCTTACAGCTCGCAGGACATCACAAGAGCCCATGAAAGAGGGGGATAATGCCACCGCCACTGAGTGCTTGCTCAGTTCTGTGACCTCTGCTAAGAGCTTCACACTGGTTCTCTCAGAGAATCCCCACAATAGCCCCATGAGGGGTGGGTCATGCTAACAGCCTTGTTCTCACGGGTGGGGAAACTGAGGCTCAGAGAGGTTAAGACATCTGTCCAGGGCCACACGGTCCTGGGATTCAACGAGACAGACCCTGTGTGCAAGGCCTGCGGACATAACCAGCATGCTCTCCCACGCCTGTCCCTCCCCCAGTAGCTGGTCATCTGTGCAACTGGGACCAAAGGCACGCAAGCTGCCAGAGCCCCGGAATCTTCTCACATAGCACAGGGCAGGGAGCCCAGGCCCTGTGGACACGCGCTGAGTGGTCACCATACCATGATCTCCATGGAGCTCCAGCGCGATGTGCCCCAGTACATGGCCATCCCCTGGTTGATCACGTGGGTCATGGCGCGCACGGTCTCTGTCATGAGAGAAGGGGAAACCGCAGGTGGGGGACAGCCGGGGCCCGGGGCCGGCCTGGGGACATTCTGCAAGTACAGGCGGGGCGCTGGGAGGAGGGCGGGGCTGCAGAGACGTCTTGCAAGCAGTGTACTTCTTGGCTCCAAAGTCAGGCGTGGGAGAATTTTCCGGGATGAAGGAAGTGAACTGTGCTCCAGAAAGCTGGTCGTAAGACAATGTCCTCAGACAGTTATGGCCTGTGGGATCTTTGAAAAATGGGCTATGGGTGGACGGTGATGTTTCTATGGCAGATTAGATGGATGAGGGAAAGATGAGATCAGAGAATGCGATTCTAGACTCTAGACTGGGACAGGGCTCTCTAGTCTGGAGAAGAATCGGGGACCCTGATCGCTTAGGAAGGACCAGATGAGCTGGATGAGGGAAAGATGAGATCAGAGAATGCGATTCTAGACTCTAGACTGGGGCAGGGCTCTCTAGTCTGGAGAAGAATCGGGGACCCTGATCGCTTAGGAAGGACCAGATGAGCGGATTAAGGTTACAATCAGATTGGCAAAAGGCAACAGGAAGTAAACGCATTTTTGCCTGTTTCTAGTCTCCTACTTCAGGCTGTTCCAAATTCTTATTGGAATCTAGAAAAGTGAACGGAGAGGAAATGGCAGCGTCTGTGGGGCCAAAGGGCAGGGTTTGGGGCCCCGCGTGGTCCCAGAGGGTGGGGCTGCAGGGCTGAGCTCCCCTCACGTCCAGGAGGGCCAGAGCAGACTGGAAAGTCTCCTTTGGACCATGTCCCAGGTTCTCGAGCCAGCCCAGCACCAGGCTAGAGTCTCCCCCTAGCCTGGGATGTCCCAGGGCAATGGGGGTCTGGGTGCCCCTCCTGTGGGGGGCCAGGGCCTGGAGCGGGACAGTTACGAGGCTCCACGAGCTCCAGAACAACCTGAATCCTGGGCAGTTGAGACTCGTAATGTCCCAAGGAGTAAATTGCTGAAACTCCACACCATCTTTTAAATAAGAGAGAAGGGACCCTTTCCCCAGTTACACAATAGATAATTCCTAGTATTAAAAAAAGATTTTGAGTGGGGCCGGCCCGGTGGCGCACTGCTACAGTGCGCCGCTTGGGAGCGCGGCGGCGCTCCCACCGAGGGTTCAGATCCCACATACAGACCGGTTCCCACTCACTGGCTGATTGAGGTGCGGGCGCGGCGCCAAGGGTTGCGATCCCGTTGCCGGTCCCGGTCCGGTACGGGCGGCTTCTAAAACAGAGCCGGGACACTGACCTCGAGAAGCCCCACCTCTCCCTCCCTAAGCGGTTTGCTCTTCCTCTGCCCCTGAGATGGGGACACTGAGGTCCCTGAAAATGGCCGGGGGTGGGAGAGAGAGGAAGGAGGGGAGGAGAATGCTGGGTTTGTTTTGAAAGACCCACTTCGGAATGGCAGCAAGGCCACGGGCACCCTCCCTGCAGAGTGGCAGTGCTGGCTTCCCATCCACCTCTTCCCACCCATTCTGGTTCCCTGGGGGCCCCTTTGGCCAAAGTCCAGTTGGGTAGAACCCAGGACATCCTCAGGGCTGGGGTAAGGTGGGTGGGGCTTCTGGGGTGGTGGTCCCAGCAGTTTCACCCAGGACCCCTGGAAAACTGCACCTGAGCATCCACATCTGCAGGCCCAGCCCTGCCCTCTCCTTCCTTCCAAGGTCAGGGGCCGTGGCTACTGGGAAGCCTCTGTGTCCCATCCTGGGTTGGGCAGATACGGGAAGGAAGTCTGAATCCCCCTGTGACCGCCTCCCTGGGCCGCCTGCTTTAACTCCCAACATCAGTAGAAATAGGGACAATTAGGGACAACTGTCCTTCACCTCAATATTTAATGCTGTTGGACAAAAGCACAAGGACTGAATCCTTCCAGTTGCTGCCAAAACCCATGGCATCTCCTGCTGGGTCACAAATAATACATGGGAGGGGTCAGGTGGCAGTGCCAGTTGGCAGGCAGGAGCCCTTCCGTCGTGGAACACAGCCCAGTTCCCGGGGAGACTGGCCTGTCCTCGGGGTGGGGCCCTTAGCTGAGGGGAGTGCAGGGAGACCAGGCATGGCCAGAGGCTGCCCCCGGGTCTCTGAATCCTGCCAGCTCATGGAGGCGTTCTTCAAGGAGAGGGAGACTGGCCTGTCCTTGGGGTGGGGCCCTTAGCTGAGGGGAGTGCAGGGAGACCAGGCGTGGCCAGAGGCTGCCCCCGGGTCTCTGAATCCTGCCAGCTCATGGAGGCGTTCTTCAAGGAGGAAAACAACTCCAGGGGCACGTGGTGCAAGGGCAGGTGGTCCAGACCTCTGAGGGGACATAGGTGGCCACATAGAGCCAGAGAGCTCACCATGGAGCCAGTGTGCCATGGATGGGGTGGCTCATTGCTGGTGTTCTCTGCTTCTGGGGGGGTTGGGGAGGGCAGGAGCTCAGGAGCGTGAGCTATGGAGGAGATAAGACTTGCTGGGACTGCTCGTTCTGGGGTCCCTGACGGGTTCCCTCCTTGTGGGAACCTGGTCCCATCGTGCCATCCAGGGCCAAGGTTCCGGGTGGGGATCCCAGCATCCTCAAAGCAAGAAGAGGCCCCAGCAGAAGGACGTCTGCCCCTGAGGGCCACAGCAATGCAAGCTTGGAGGGTGGGGAGGGTCATGCACGGAAGGAAAGGAGGGACGAGATGACAGCGTGGGTGGCGGCGGCGAGGGGCTCCAACACCGTTTTGCTTTTCCTGCACTTGCAAGATGTTCTCTTAGGGCACTTTTCCCCCGTTATGCATTTTATGGAGAAGTTTGTCATCGGGGAAAGAGAGTCATGTAAATAAAAACACTGTCTCATAAAATGCAGTTTGGACGCAGAAGTCAATAATCGGGCTAAGGGTACTGTGTACCTTCTATGATGAATGTCCTTGACTTGGAGGAACTAAATGGGTCCCCTGGTGATAAAAGAAAGATTTAAAGAGACCAGAGTTTACAGCTGTGGGAACACTGGGAGGCGTGGTGTGACGAAGGGCGCAGGGAGGGAAGCACATGTCACCGCGCAGCACTCGTTTTGTTAAAAAGAAAAATATACACACGCACGTGCGTGGTGCAATATACAAACGAACGAAGAGAACACAGCTTGAACACAACTTAATTTCCCAAGTTCCCCAAACAGCAAAGCACAGATGGAAAGATGCCCAGAGCCAGAAACTGGGGGAGAGAGAGGGGCTGAGGTTGCAGGGGTCGAAAGAATAAAAAATGCCAAAAGAATCAAAACTGCCTTTCCAAGCACTGAACGTTTCTTCTGCGCTATGTAGTAATTTATCCCCCAGAGCAAAAGACCCCACGAACCTCCCAGTAGAAAAGAAAGCAACGGCTGCTGGGGGTCGTCCTACCGCAGCTGCATTTAGCTACGGAGCCACAGCAGCTGAGAGGAGGACGCTGCCTGCGGTTCTAGCCGGGGAAGGGAGCGTGCAGCCGGGTGCGGGTCAGGCACGGACCCAGAGCAAGGGCGGGGACTCAGCCTGGAGGTGCCAGGGCACACCTGGGTGGGCAGGTGGCAACCAAAGGCCAAGCTCACCCCCTCCCCACCCCGAGGCCTGGCCGCCTCTGACCAGCAGGGCCCGTGGGGGCAGCCATCAGAGCCTCGGGTTCAGACCCTTCACCAGCCCGGCTCTGTCCTTTGGGAACCTGCCCACGCCGCAGACCACCTACCTTCCATGGGTGTGTTGGGGTCTGGGCGGTTGGCAAACACCACGTCCACATACTCCAACTGCAGCCGCTCCAGAGAAGCTTTCAGACCTGGGGAGGACCGGGAGGGGCCGTCACCGCTGCCAACACTTGTCAAACATTTCTGAGTCCTCCCCATGTCTAGCTCAGGGAGCTAGAGATGGAAGGGAAGAGGCCCTGGCACCCGGGAGCTTCAGGACAACAGTGGAGACTTGAGAAACTTTTTTGGGGGGACACACCCCAAAGGAGGTCGGGGTCCTGGCCCTTCAGGATAACATGGGGGGGACCATAGGCCAAATGTCCTCTGACTGAAGGAAGGGGGACCACCCCCCAGACCACAACCGTCCTCTGGGGCTGCTCCTTGGCTTCCTGGTGGTCCATGTTGCAATAAGGTGAGCTACGTTGTCACATGGAGAGAGAACTACGCCTGTCATCTATCACATAAAGGCCAACTGTGTCCAAAATGCACAAATCATCAACTGGTTCTCCCAAAGAGTTCAGAACCAATGCGACAGAGTGGAAATGTTGGATCTGAGGGTGGGGAGAGGCAGGCAGCAAGGCCCCCTGGTTGATTTTTAATGGAGTCAGTAAAGTACCTTGAGAAAATGAACGTGCATAGAAAAGGTATAAAGACAGTAAAAACAGACAAGCCAGGCACTGGGCCGCCTCTCCCTGCAGTGCCCCTGTGTGCTACGCCCCGGCCGTGTGTCCACGTGCAACTTCCCCTGGCTTCATCCCAATTCCCAGCAACCCCAGAGGTGGGTGCCCTTCCTACCCCCACCTTATAGCCACTGTGACCGAGGCCTGGGGAAGGAATGTCCCTGACTCCAGGCCACTCAGCCAGTGTGGGGCCGAACCTGGACTGAAACCCAGCCCGTCTGTCCAGCCACAGCGCTGCCCTCATTCCATGGAAGACCTACCCACACCTGCCTGGGGCAGAAGGAGCGGGTCAGACCAGAGTTCTGGGCACCCCGGGGTGGGCCCTCTGCTGCATAACTTGTTGGGGGTGGATGTGCGTCTTCACCTTTGCCCCCATGGTAAGATCACACTGGTTTGGGGGCCCCTCCTTACCTTCTATGATGTGCTTTCTGGAAAGGCCCCTCTCGGTTTCCGCTCTGAAAAACAGGCCAACAGCACATGGGATGTTGCAAGTGGTTTTGGGGAAATGTTTATGATGCAATGTTAGGCGAGAAAAGCAGGTCAGCAGGCAGCATGTGCAGCGATTCCACTTTGGAGGTGAAAACCTGAGGCTCCCAGGCTGCGCTCCCACAGGCCAGGGTGGAAACCTGGACGCTGCTCCCAGGGTGACTGGGGGCGAGGTGGCACAGCACTGGGGGGCGGGGGCTTTGGTTTTCAATCTTACCCTTCTGTTTGGCTTGGATTTTTAAAAAATTAAGAATGAATCATATTTATAACTTCTATGAGTTAAGTTTGTCCAGCCCCAGAGAGAATATGGAGCCAGACACTTGGACACACGCAGAGGTGACTGGTGGCCCAAGGAATTTGGAGGGGGTTGGACAGTTCACAAATTCTGTGTTTTCTAGAATTTTTTATAATGTTACCTTTGTAATCAGGAAAAAACCCCAGGTAAATAAAAATAAAAATAAAATAAGGATGGAGTGAAATACAAACCCAGCCAAAGCTACTTTTCTGGATTTGACGTCCCTTAACAGGGATGGGCACTGGCCCCAGCAGGTGGCTGCACAAACCACAGCTGTTGGACACTGGGGACAGAACACTGCACTGGTCCAGGATGGACCTGTCCAGGACAGACCCCGGCACACCCTCCCTTCTCAAGGGCTACTGTCCCTAGGAGCTGCCCAAGTCAGGGGTCTCCACAGAATGTGGGGCCGTGGCCACAGCCGCTAACCACCAGCTGGGAGGGTCGCCCGTGGCAGCACCTACTTTCCGCCCCAGAAGATCTTGGTGGTGATGACGAGGCTGGAACGTCTGCGGAACAGAAGAGAAGGAGGGGCGTTCCTGGCGTTACTGGGCCGGCCCCTCGGGAGTCCCCCCATCACCCTGACCTCCTCAGCTCTCACACTGGGGTCCTAAAAGCCTTCCCATGTGGGGTCCCGGGGCATGAAATGGGCACGTCCCCATCATTCCATGCATACCACATGCCAAGCCTGGGATCCTGGGGCTCCCAGCCAGCCAGGAGGCAGCCCACCCATGCAACCTGCTAACCGTGAAACTGTAAATCGGGCAGTGGGGGCAGGATGGCGGGGGGCCTGGTGTGACCAGAGCCCAGAGGACGCAGGAGGGGCCCTGGCTCAGAGGATACAAGGACTGAGTGGATTTGGTCTGGGTAGAAGGAGTGGCGTGCTCAGATCCCGAGGAGGTCAAGCGTGGAGCTGGTGGGCAGACGGAGGGGCTGTCGTGGGGACGTGGCATAAGCCTTCCTGGTGTGGGGCCCTGGGGACACATGGCAGAGAGATCAGTGTTACCTCCAGCCCTTCTTCTTTATGATGTTTCCTAGGACCACTTCAGCCCTGCGGGATGAGAGAGACACAGGGACGTCATCACAGCACAGCAGAAAAATCAAACCCAGCCCCACCATGACAACTGGCCACTCAGTCCCCTGTGAATATGCCACTGGCTCCGCAGCTCATTCCAGAGAGAGGCGAGGCCTGGGGCTGGCCGGTGCTGGCTGAGATGGCTGTGTTGTTTCCCCCACTGAGGTGGCTGTGGGCATGTGGCCCTGTGGGCGTTTGTCCAAGCAGCAGCAGCCCCAGCTCTCGCAGAGAAGGAAAGAGCTGACGTCTGCTCAGCAAGGCCAGTGCCACGTCTCCCGGCTGGCTGGAAATTCGCTGGGGAAAATGCCCAGCAATGTTACGTGGGTGAAATTTCCAGACAAGCATATTTTTTAAAAGGTGTTATTCTTCAGGTACATCCTCTGTTTTCAGAGAAAATCAGCGCATATTCAGGGCCAGTGGTGGGACTTCCAGCAATGTGCGTGCGTGCGCATGTGTGCGTGCGTGTGTGCACATGCGTGTGTGAGCGTGCGCCTCTCGTTTCTTGCTTTTGAACAACAGAGAGACGGAACCACACCGACCACTGTCTCTTCTGCTTGGCCTCACACTGGGACCTGCACCAAACTTGGGCCAGCCGGGGTCACGGGCAGGCTGTTCCAGCCTCCCTTGGCACCGCAGTGCTGGATTAACTTTTAAGAACTTTCTGCTTGTAACAAAATGTTTCTGAGGAAAAACAACAGACGGAGAATGATCCATACCCTGTGCTACATTCCAATTATAAAAGCGCCTGAGTCATCCACTCAGAGATAATGGGCTCTAATTTGCAAGCTGTTTAGCATGCCTTCTGAATGCTCCTCGGTTATGGTCAAGATGCACAGAAAATTCACTCAGGCCTGGGCCTCTTCCTTTTCTTCACTGGTCCCTGATTTGTTGGACAAAGGATCACGAAAGGAGGAAGAAAAGCTAGCAGCGGTCTTACGGCTATGGGGCCAGAGACAAGTTAACCAGAGCCCGTTGCTTGTGGCCCTGGCCGGGAATTTGGTGAGACTTGCATCTGTCCAGCGGGGTACAGACTCCTGCAGCTCTCTGGGAAGCGTGCTAATTAACATCAGCAGGAGAAGCAGGGGACCGCAGCAAGATATGTGCCTGGCCACCCTGGTCAGGGGCAGGGACAGTCCTGGTCTGCTGCTCACTGGGGCTGCCTCTTAGTCCTTTGCCCAGAGCGCTTCTCCCTGCTGGTCCCCGGAATGCAAGCCCAGCTTCCCTGGGCATTGGTTGGGGGCGAGAAGGCAGGTTCAGCTCCAGGCTGGACTGAGAAGTAGCTGCGGTGGCCAGGGGAAGAGTACAGGGCAGGGGGTTCCAGGAACAGCAGCAACCCAGGGGGAAGCTGCTCCCGAGTCCTCAGCTTTCCCACAAGTGGTTCTGAGAGGCTGGAGGCTGCCAGGACCTGGTGTGCTTGCCCCAGCGGGCCAGTCCCGGGTGCCCCTTTATTTATTTATTTATTTTTTGTCCTTTTCGAGACCGGCCGCACCGCGCTCAGCCAGTGAGCGCTGTGAGCGCACCGGTCATCCCTATACAGGATCCGAAGCTGCGGCGGGAGCGTCGCTGCGCTCCCAGCACCGCACTCTCCCGAGTGCGCCACGGGCTCGACCCCCGGGTGCCCCTTTAAATGGAGCAGTGAGACAGACACACTGAGCAGCGTGGCTGTCGGGACGTGGAGGGTGCTGGCCTGGACATGGTGTGGGGGCCAGGCCGTCTGGAACTGGAGGAGACCACGTGGAACTGCCTCCCGCACACTCTCGTGGGCAGCAAAACCCAGGCAGAAGCAGGCCAGGGAAGAGGCTGGGGGGCTCGGGTGGGTGACACCTCTAGGCTTGGCATCTGCACAAGGCTTTCAGCCTCTGACCCTCCAGCTTAGCTCATCTGTCTGGAAAGCATTCCACTTTGATTGAAGCTGCTGCCAGTTTGGACAGGGTGGGAGGGGCTGAACAACAGGAGGGCAGAAGGGCTGCTGATGGGGGCTGCAGGAGGTTTGGGGGTCCCAGAGGAGACTCCTGGGGCTGTCAGCCCCCAGGTCCTGGGTCGGGGCTTGAGCACAGGCCTGGCTGGGTTCCTTGATGCGTGGTGCCCCGGGCCCCATTGCAGGCTGCAGGTGATGATGGAGAGCCCCACGGGACAGGTGCTGGCCCTGTGGCCTCGGCGCACAGCAGGCCAGGGCTGCGGCCAGCGCAGCTGACGGGAACTTGGCTCGCCCTGAGCAGGAGGGGGCCAGAAGGAGGGCGAAGAGAGAGAGCCAGCAAATGATTTCACAAACAAAAGCTGACTTCTGGAGACCCGATGCAGGAGAGTGGATGATTTGATTACAGCCAGTCTTTAAAATAGAAGCCAACAGCCCTGGCTGAAGAGGGCTGAGCTTTTACATAATTGAGAAGGAAAGTTCACTGCCAAGATGCTTGCTACAGCACTCGGGGCAGAGCCTGCTCTCCCCAGCTCTGAGAGGCCCTGCCTTTCCTGCAGACGTAATTGCACCACCAAGACAGGAAAATGTCAGGTGCGTGGGGCTGGCCGCAGGTCGCCGGCACGTCCAGAGTGCCCAGGACAACAGCTTGATCAGGGCCCCTGCCCAGCATGGCATCTTTGGCACCAGAGGGACCATGGTCACCCAGTGCTGGGGCACGTGGGGACTTTAGCAAGTGTCCAAGGGTTCTGCGATTCTGGCCCCATGAAAACAAAAAGCCATGTAGAGTTTAAAAAAGAAGACGGAATGGAAGGCACACATGTGGACACTCCTGGGAGTGGGAGTGCAGGAGCCAGAGCCTCCAGCAATTCCCAGGCCCCTCTGTTTCCCGAGAGAAAAGACACATACTTGCCAGCTGCGTAGACTTCCGCGGTGTCGAAGAGGTTGATGCCATTGTCGTAGGCCAGGGTCATCAGCTGCTCTGCCATCTAAAATGAGAGAACCAGCACTGCCCTGCCAGCCCGAGGAGGGCCCAGAGGCTCCGGGGCCCCACCCTCGCGTCCTCCCTCGGGCCGGGGTCCTGCACCTGGGGCCTGGACACGCTCCCCTCCCAGCTCTTCCTGGCCTCTCCTGCCACAGGATGGGGTGGAGGCAGCTCTCAGGGACAGACCCATCAAGAACAAAGAAGACAAATTAATGAAGAAAGAGGCTGTAGACTGCACATTTCTTGACAGCAGGGGCCCTGTCTGTTGGGCTCATCACAGGGCTTAGCACTTGTACTGGGTTGAACAGTGCCCCCCCCCCCAATTCATGCCCACCCAGAACCTCAGAATGTGATTGGAAATAGGGTCTTTGTGAATACAATTAGTTAAGAGGAGGTCATACTGGATTAGGATGGGCCCTAAATCCCATGACTGGTGTCCTCATAAGAAGAGAAGACAGGCATAGAGCAGAAGGCCATGCGACGATGGAGGCAGAGATGGGAGGGATGTGTCTACAAGCCAAGGATGCCGAGGGACACCAAGTGTTGCCGGCAGCCACCAGAAGCCAGGAGTAGTCACGAGACACACTGTCCATCAGAGCCTTTGGAAGGAGCATGGCTCTGCAGACAACTGGATTTCAGACTTCTGGCTTCCAGAACTGTCAGTGAATAAGTTCCTGTTGTTTGAAGCCACCCAGGTTGTGGCACTTTGCTATGGCAGCCCTAGGAAACTAACAGAGTCCCCAACAGCAGCTTCATAGATCTTGGTACAATGAATGGATTTTTTTTTTAAAGCTATGGCTGTGTACTCAGCTGCATCTCTCTGAATCCTTCCCAGCAACTGCATGAGAACCGTATTAGTATTTTCTGCAGATGGAGAAACTGGTGTGCCACAGCCAGTACGTGGCGGGGCTGAGATCTGCACTCTGGCCTTGGCTGGTTTTTCTCCAGCGCCATGCTCTCCCAGCCCTAAGTGAGACGTGTCGTGGTGGTGGCCGCCTTGTCGGCAGGACTGATGACTGGCTGCCCAACCCAAACATGCCGTTGACCAGATTTTGCTCCCTGGGCTGCTGTGAGGACAAGCTTGTGCTCCATGAGCAAAGACTGACTGGTTGTTGTGGTGAGAATCATGGAGCCGGGGAGCCCACCTGCAATCGACGGCCCCCTGCAAGCTGCAGCAGAGGAAGGTGCCCCTGAACTCTGCTGTCCCTCTGAGTGTCACACTTCTCCATGCTCAGCTCAGAGCGCCAGGCCTCCTCCGCAGCTAGCCCAGTGTGGGAAAAATAATTCTTTATAACCCCCTGAAAGTGCAGGACAGAAAGCCAGCCAGGCACGGCTTTGCACAGCTTCTCTCACATTAGCTCAGAAGCCCTGGTGGCCGGGCAGGTGTGGAGAGTGAGGCTGGTGGCTGGTGGGGACCACTGGGGTAGACGACACTTGCGGGGGCACCACTGAGCGGGAAGGGTCCATGCTCCAGCAGGTGGAAGGCGGCCCTGGTGCTACCAGGATATTGGGGGAGCATATATGTAAAATCTCCTGGTTGAAAACCAGGATCCCCAAACATTTCAGACACTGTGCAGCCCCCAGCGAAGCCCCATGGTGTAGCTAAGCTGCTGTGGTCTGAGTCAGAGAGCCCGTGGGGTGGAAGTGTCACTGGTATTCTGGACCCTCCTGAAGGGCTGATGTACCGTCCCCTCTGCTGTAGCTCAAGTGCACTGACACTGCCACTACTCGGGACG
The DNA here is from genome assembly GCF_000696425.1 of Galeopterus variegatus. Taxonomy (NCBI): domain Eukaryota; kingdom Metazoa; phylum Chordata; class Mammalia; order Dermoptera; family Cynocephalidae; genus Galeopterus; species Galeopterus variegatus. Next base: position 125,975 of record NW_007730935.1, on the reverse strand, counting down.
GCCTGTCCACTGTTCATCCTTGTCTTCATCCTGACTATTCCTGGATGTGTCCCACCAACCAGGCCTGAGTGAGGCCCTGGAGGTCACAGTGTGCTGGACCCTGATGAGGCCATGTGCACGGTTGTTACAGGTGTTCTCCTGGGAGGGCAGCTGAGAGGAGGTGATCCAGGCCTCGGCTTTGTGGGTTTTCTTTGTACTTTGGAGGCATGTCTATGTCATTGTGTGTCCGTCTCTCTCCTGTGAAGGGCGGCAGCCACAGATAACTCTTGTGCACTTTGATTTTTTTCACTTGCAATACCTCTTGAAAACCAATCCATATTAGCTCAAAGAGATCACTTTCATTTTTTTTTTTTTTTTGTCTTTTGTCTTTTTCCGTGTCCGGCAACGGATCGCAACCCTCAGTGTTGCCCCCGCACCGGACCGGGGACTGGCAACGGGATCGCAACCCTTGGTGCTGCTCCCGCGCCTCGCTCAGCCAGTGAGCGGGAACCGGTCTGTATGTGGGATCCAAACCCTCGGCGGGAGCGCCGCCGCGCTTCCCAAGTGGCGCACCTATCCAGTGTGCCACCGGGCCGGCCCGATCACTTTCATTTTTTTTTTTTTTTTTTGTCTTTTTTCTTTTTCCGTGTCCGGCAACGGATCGCAACCCTCAGTGTTGCCCCCGCACCGGACCGGGGACTGGCAACGGGATCGCAACCCTTGGTGCTGCTCCCGCGCCTCGCTCAGCCAGTGAGCGGGAACCGGTCTGTATGTGGGATCCAAACCCTCGGCGGGAGCGCCGCCGCGCTTCCCAAGTGGCGCACCTATCCAGTGTGCCACCGGGCCGGCCCGATCACTTTCATTTTTTTTTTTTTTT